>NC_091951.1:237947263-238195462 GCF_031021105.1 Erythrolamprus reginae | reverse complement strand
GGCCTGGGATTGATCCCTCAATTTTCTAGTTAAAAAGGCCTTAGAAAGAGAGGAACTTACATTGCTTAGTAAAGGTTGTGTGTATATATATATATTGCTTAGTAAAGGTTGTGCACACACCATTTTATTAATCCCATGGATATTTGTATCTATGCTCATCCTAGAACCTCCAGGTTCTGTAAAGTTTTATTTGTGTGTGTGAGAGAGAGATTACACACATTAAAAACAATATTTTATGGAGATTCTAGGATGCGCATAGATCCAGTGGGATTGGTAAAACAGTGTATATGCACAACCTTTACTAAACCAGCAACTGCACACAATAAAAAACACAGCGCACTGTACAGAGTGAAGGAATCCCACTTCCCCTTGCAAAGAAATGATTTAATTTAGTTTGATAAGACAATTGACGTTATCTTAGTGAAAATTTATTCCAAGTATCATAGAGAAAATACCTTAGAGCAGAGGTAGGCAAAGTTGGCTCTTCTATGACTTGTGGACTTCAACTCCCAGAATTCCTGAGCTAGCATGATTGGCTCAGGAATTCTGGGAGTTGAAGTCCACAAGTCATAGAAGAGCCAACTTTGCCTACCCCTGCCTTAGAGCACTCTTCTCCTTTCTGTCCTTAAGCTCTTCCAGATTTCAGTTAGAGGACTTTCCCACCACAGAAAACCATTCTTTGTAGCTAGGATTGCTAGATAGGGTTCCCTCCTGAAGTAAAGCAGACCCCCTTTTGATCTGTTGTTTATCCTCGTTAGCTAACGTGGGCATCGCACAATTTAGAATGCTCTGCTTCTGCTGCTACGAAATGAGAACTTAAATTGTAACCTGTATTGGCTCTCTCCTTACAGGTAAGCATCTGCTTGGAATGCAACAGTAGCAAATTGCGTGGATTGAAGAGAAAATGGATTCGTTGCTCAGCACAAGCTACAGTCTTGCATCTAAAGAAGTTCATTGCCAAAAAACTTAACCTTTCTTCATTTAATGAGGTAATCTGTGCTAGGAGAGTGTAACAAAGAGAAAGAAAAAAGCGTGGTTGATTTTTAAAAAATAACTAAATTTTTTTTTTTGTTAAAAGGTCATGTTAAATCCTTAGAGATGGTTGATTTTTCCTGAAACAGAATTGCTGTTTCACTCACTTAAATAATGTATAACAAATGAGGGAGTGCCTTAACAGATATTAAGCTTTTAAAATGTGATTCTGAAACTGCCCAGTATTCCTTAGTTTGCACTTGAAGCATTAATGTAAATATATCTAGTGAGAAAAATTCACGGGGAGACCTTTAGCGGAGACGAGTTTAAAATTGACAGTGTGCTCTCTTTCTGCAGAATAAGCAAGTGCCTTCAGCCGTTTATATGAATTCTGAAGGTCACAATAATTTCCTTTAAAAATTAAAAAAAAGTTGCCAGCTTAAACTTTAGGGTTTTAAATTACAGTGATCCCTCGAGTTTCGCGATCTCGATCTTCGCGAAACGCTATATCGCGATTTTTAAAAAAATATTAATTTAAAAAATCCCCACTTCCGCGTTTGGCTTCAGGACTCAGCTGGGAAGCGGCACGGCTGTTTTAAAAGGTCGCAGCCGGCCTGGGGGGCTTCCCAGCACCCCCCCCCCCGAACCCCCAACCTGGGTCTTCCCGGCCGCCCACGCAAAGGGGAAACCCCGGCTCCTCGCTGATGCCCGCCGCTCGCCCCGCCCGCCAGCAAGAGGGGGAAGACCCAGGGAAGGTTCCTTCGGCCGCCCAGCAGCTGATCTGCTCGGTAGCGCAGCAGCAGCAAGGAGCCAAATCGGGGTTTCCCCTTTGCGTGGGCAGCGGGGAACGCAAACTCCACCATCTACGCATGCGCGGCCATAGAAAAAAAGGGCGCGCATGCGCAGATGGTGTTTTTACTTCCGCAACCCTACATCGCGAAAAATCGATTATCGCGAGGGGTCTTGGAACGGAACCCTCGCGATAATAGAGGGATCACTGTACATATGGATTGTGGATGGATTGTGAAAGAGATGATGTAAAATTTCATTGCAAATAATTGAATAATAATCTGTTCTAACTAATGTCTGATAAAATGCCATGCATTTATTTAATATATTGAAAGCCAGCTGTCCGGGTTATCTGCTATATTTACTGCAAGGAAATTGAGTTTCACTCATTTTTCATTAGCGTGTAAACACGTTGGCTTACTTTTAAAGAACATTTTTTGTCTGATTTTTACTTGACACACTACTAGGGCTTTTGAGTAAGATATAGCCAGTTTGGTGCAGTGGTTAAAGAACCAGGCTAGAAATTGGAAGGCCATGAGTTCTGGTCCCATGTTAGGCACAAAACTAGCTGGGTAATCTTGAGCCAGGCACTCTTTCCAAGTTCTAAGAAGAAAGCAATGACAAACCTTGCCAAGAAAACCCCAGGGACTTGTTCAGCCAATTACCAATCAATACTGTCTTGAAAGCAGAAAAATGTTCTAATACATGTTAATGAAGATCTATTAATTAACATACATGGACTTTTTGTTTCTTTGGAAAATTAACTCAAAGTCAAGCAAATAGGCCTTAGTACAATGATTTTGGATTTTATGAAAGGCAGAAAGATTTTTGCTATTTCGTGGCATAATTCAACCTGCTGGGGTGTCGCAGTGGTTAGAGTGCAGCAGTGAAGGCTTCTTTAGCTAACTGTAGCTGTAGTTCAAGCAGTTCAGATCTCACCCCTGGCTCAAGGTTTATTCCGCCTTTCATCCTGCCAAAGTGAGTAAAACGAGGGCCCAGATTGTTGGAGGCAATATGCTGATTCTGTAAACTGCTTGGAGAGGGCTGTAAAAGCACTATGAAGCAATATATATTGCTATATTTGAATTGTAGGCTTGATTTAGAACCAACCCCCCCCTCATACACACAGTATAGTATGATCTGTTAATAACATAGAAACATAAAAGTCTGACGGCAGAAAAAGACCTCATGGTCCATCTAGTCTGCCCTTATACTATTTTCTATATTTTATCTTAGGATGGATATATGTTTATCCCAGGCATGTTTAAATTCAGTTACTGTGGATTTATCTACCACGCCTGCTAGAAGTTTGTTCCAAGGATCTACTACTCTTTCAGTAAAATAATATTTTCTCATGTTGCTTTTGATCTTTCCCCCAACTAACTTCAGATTGTGTCCCCTTGTTCTTGTGTTCACTTTCCTATTAAAAACACTTCCCTCCTGGACCTTATTTAACCCTTTAACATATTTAAATGTTTCGATCATGTCCCCTTTTCCTTCTGTCCTCCAGACTATACAGATTGAGTTCATTAAGTCTTTCCTGATACGTTTTATGCTTAAGACCTTCCACCATTCTTGTAGCCCGTCTTTGGACCCATTCAATTTTGTCAATATCTGTTTGTAGGTGAGGTCTCCAGAACTGAACACAGTATTCCAAATGTGGTCTCACCAGTGCTCTATATAGAGGGATCACAATCTCCCTCTTCCTGCTTGTTTCCTCTTCTTGTTGCTTTGTTTTCATTGAAGGGCATATCTCAGTTTCCTCTTTTCGTCACATATAGATTATAGTGGACAAGATCATTTTGATCAGTTCAGTATTTCTTGGTCTTGGCTATTTTGAGATGTGTGGACTTCAACTTCTAGAATTAGCTAACCAGCAACTGCTAGTTGAAGTCCGCATATCTTAACATTGCCAAAGTTGAGAAACACTCATGCTTGCGTATCTTGAAACATTCCAGTTGATTAGAAATTTCGCCTTTGGTTTCTCTAGTCCATTTCTTATAACTTGTTAATGGGTGGTGAGGACATTTACAAATATGAGGAGGATTTGGGGTTGTTTCATTACATAGGGAAACTACTACTTTAGTAGTTTGGAACAGATGGACAGTAAAAATGGTTCAAAAGGATTTCTAGGATTTAATCTCTAAATTCTTCTCGTATTGACCCCCTGATTTGGGCAGTCTTTATTTCAGAGAAAATAACTGACTATTGGACCACATTTCTTTTTTAAAAAAAAACTTTGTGAACTTAAAACACAGAGTCAAGGCTGGTTTGGTAGCTCTTTGGAGGTGGGAATTAAGTTCTAGTCCCTGTTAAAAGAATCAAGAGAGAAAAGATTTTCCAATTATTAGACAATGTGTGCTCTTTTTTTAGAGGTATCTGGCAAATTGTGAGAAGAACTTTAGGAGTGTGAGAATTTTAAGTGTAAAATTTGGTATCGCCAATTGATGGAACAGAAGGATAAAATAAATGTACAATCATTTACGTATCAAGTAGGACATTTGCTATATTTTGAGGGCATGAATAGGTTACAGCTGAAATGGTTATGTGAGGTTATTGATCTTCATAATATTAAATTCTGGCTTTCAAATTAAAAGCAGGCAAGAAAGGGACACCTATTTCTACCATTTTCTGTTTGCTGTTGCTTGTAACTTATCGATTTGGAAATAATCGTTCCCTGGACAGCTAATTAAGTTAGTTTCCACATATCCTATATAGAATCCTATCAGGGACTCATTTTTTTTAAACTATAAGTTTTAGAATTCATTTTCTCAGGCCTTCGCTTCCAGGTTTTTCAGACGATGATGCTCAGAACTTGCACGTGTTTACTTTGTTAATTTTCTCATTCTGGATTTAGTTAATTTCTGTAAGGCCAGACTATCTGGTCTTTTGTAGATTATGGAACAGATGGTGATCCAGCATAGTGAAGAGTAAAGTTTATGCCCTGAAATAACTCTGCATCTCCTGTAAGTGCTGAATTTTTTATCTCCCACCCACCAGGCAAATTAAACGACAGAATATACAGATTATTCAGTTTACAGCTTGTTGGTTACAACTAAAACCCTTTCTGAGCTTTACATTATTGGAAAAGTGTCAAGATACCTGAAGAGATTCTGGGACACAATATTTGAATTGTTGTATCATACCATTTCATGCCATTAAAAAGCAAAATTGCATCATTATTTGGATCTTTTAAACCGATCTCTTTAGTAAAAATATAAATCTTTTGTTCCTTTATCAGCTGGATATATTATGCAATGAAGAAATTCTGGGCAAGGACCATACTCTCAAATTTGTAGTCGTCACAAGATGGAGATTTAAGGTATGCAGCATTGATGCATTTAATATTCTCCCTTTGAAACGCTAAACCTTTACTTTATCGTTCATAAAGACATAACTGATGTCCTGATTCCTTGTGGTCCTTGTCTTTCCATGTTCACAGGTCAGAGATTATCTTGCTCTTTTGTTTTAGATTGGGCAGGAAAATAAAGTGGTGGTGGTGGTGGATGCTGCGCTTTGGGACATCTTCGCTGTAGGCAAAGATAGAGATAGTGTCTGCCAAAGTCTTCACACCAGACATGTCCAGTATGATTGGTTTTAACTTGTGGGGTGTTTAAAATTAATTTAAATATTGGATTTGTTGTACATTGTGTTGCTGTTGCTGTGAGCCGCCCCGAGTCTGCGGAGAGGGGCGGCATACAAATCTGATTAAACTTAAACTTATGTCCAGTTTTCCCATCATTTACGGGTAGCCCTGTAGAACCTGCTGAGATATTGAGGTTTACTGGGTCTCCTGGGCCAGCAGTGGTGGCCATTAAAGTCCTAAACAAAGTTTAAGCTTAAAATGTTCTTTTGTTTATTGATATACTGCACCAGAGAGTTCCTCAAGCAATTATGTTTATTTTTCAGAAAGCACCTCTACTGCTACATTACAGACCGAAAATGGACTTGCTGTAAGAACTGTTTTGTCCTTGTGGACGGTTTTTTTGCAGAGACTATCATCAGGCACCTTCTTAGTGCATCATTACTCAACTCACTCGTGACATAGACCAGCAAAATCCATTCCTGAAAAACAGTCGTACTTTCCCACCCTACCATTCTGAAAAAAATTCTCTGAGAGATGCATTAAACTCAACGTTCAGGACAGTAAAAATATTTATACTATTTTCTACAAAAAAAAAAAAAAAGGAAAGTGCAGTTTGAACGGACACTACCAGCATGATGTTTACAGACATTGAAAGCACTTCACAGTTCCCTCTGTGTAGCTCAGTTCTTGGTCATCATCTTGAAAGATGAAAAATAGGTTAAAATGTAGGGAAGGAGGTAATTTTCAATTTCTTGTCACCAAGCAGCTCTTGGATTGTTTTGCAACTTAGTTAAACATAGCCCTTCCTTCCTTCCTTCCTTCCTTCCTTCCTTCCTTCCTTCCTTCCTTCCTTCCTTCCTTCCTTCCTTCCTTCCTTCCTTCCTTCCTTCCTTCCTTCCTTCCTTCCCTTCCCTTCCCTTCCCTTCCCTTCCCTTCCCTTCCCTTTCCTTTCCTTTCCTTTCCTTTCTTCCGTTCTTCCTTCTCTCACCAAATGTTCTGTCTCTTAAACCTCACAGGCATCTTGTTGATCAGTAAAGCCCTTCATAGTATTTAACATTGGGGGGGAGGGGGTAATGTAATGGTTGGCAGTGACTTGACATCACGACACAGTTCTGGATTCTGCTCCTTTGTTCCTTTGCTGATTCATTTGAGGAAGGCATTGGAATGAGTGATTTCCATTTTATTTCAGTTTTCTCAGATCACACAAACTGTTGAGCATTTGGGGGTGGTGGAAACATCCTTTTTTCTGTAATATGTGTGACTTACATAGCTGGGGCGTAAACAGGGGATTTCCTGTTCTGAAAATGAAATAAGCCTTTAGCAGCCTTAACTACTTGAACTCCAGTATTGTTCTCTTGAACAACATACAATACTAATGCTGGAGCATACATTCTATGACAAGCATGAGTTCACTGACCTTCCTGCTGGGTTCTAGCTTCTTTAAGAAGACCATTGTGTTTGCCTAATTCTCTACTTGAACTATCTTTATGTGTTCGGATTTAGTTGGCACTATGGTACTTTTGGGCCTTAACCTATAAATCTATTTATTTTTAAATCCAGCCCCCAAGGGATTGATTTCTCCCTCTAGACTATGTAAGTGCACTTTCTCTTTGAGTAGAGGTGGGAACGGTGTGTGAAGAAGGGCAATGTAACTTTCCCTTTAATATCTTTAAGGTTGGGTTGGTTTTTTTTGTTTTAAAAAGGTTGCATTCGGCGGTGGTACCACAAATATGGACCATGCGAAATATATGTTGTTCTTCATCTGGATGGGATATGTAAGACACTTTCAGCGGGGAGAACCATGTCATTGATTTTTAAATGCCCCAGTGCGTTCAGGAATGCATGCGCATACTACTTGTTGCATGTAGATAGGCATGTTTTCTGTGTGTGTCTCTCTCTCTCTTCCATATGCACATACATATATGCAGAGGCACAAGTATTCTTTGCATGAACACAAGCCTGCCTTTCCTCCTTTGGGACACCAGTTTGGATGGGATATGACCAGAACAGGGAAGAAGTTGCTGCTGAGAAGGATTACTGAGAAGAGTATATTTTTTTAATTTCTCAAGATATTTCTCTTTGATGCAAAAGTTTGCCTTTACTCCGTCTTACTAGCTCTATGGCTTATAATCCCGCTGCTGATTGAACAGGTCCTTAGGCAGAAGCAGAGGGTAGCCCAATGTGGATGGGTTATATTGACTGAGTTTGAGAGAGATCACTAGGAAGATGAAAACAACGTGAGGTTTCTCCATCCTTTATGGAAGTCACTTCCGTTTGGAGGTTTATGTTCTGATGGTGAATATTCCGGACTGGTAGCAGTTTGCTAACATTTGTTTCTTGTTCTTCTAAATATCCTTGCTCTGCAAGTGTAACTCACAGGAAATCTTCCCTATAGGGAGCAAGCCTCAGCAAAGCATATATGTAAAAAAGATACATGGCAGAGGTGTGGTTGAGTGGACAAACCTGAATAAGTACAAAATCCAAATGAGTAAATGCAAATGTGAGGCAAGGAAGGGCTCTTTTCATACTGTTCAGTGATTATTATTTTTTAGACATCGATAATGCATCAGATAACATATGTTCAATTAAGCTATTAGGTCTAATTTCCTGGAATGAATTGTTGTCATAGACCTTACAATTCTGTTAGCAGGAGACAAAACACATCCCTTTCACAATGCCGATTATTTCCTATACATCCGCTGAAGTTAAAAGAGTCATGGTTTTTTTTGTAAGCCCACCTCTCCCGAGTTGTTTGCCTTCTCTAATTTCATAATGATAAATTAGATGTAAATGAAAAGAAAGGAACAAAGAAGAAACGGGAACAGGTGGAGAAAGGTACAAAAGCCAGCTTGCACATGAGTGGTGGAAAATTGGGAATGGAGGACAAATGGGAAAAACAACAACACCGAACAACCTTTTGTTAAGAGCATTCTGCGCATGTCTTGTTACATCGAGCTAGAGTTGAGGGAGGGGGGGAGGAAAGTACATCGCACACTTTAAAAGCAATGTTCCACTCTCCAAACGAGATGAACACGAGTGCACTGGCGCCCCTTGTAACATTTGCACTCATTTAAATTGGGGCATGTTGCAGGAGATTTTCTACTAGTAAGTGCGCTTAAAAAGGTAATAGTTCTTAATTACCGTATATAAAATCCGTATAACAAGTAAGTGCTTACTAATGATAGATGATTGCTCGCCATTATTCTGAAAAAAATATCAGCTGAGATAAAAAATAAAATGGTTACGGAACGGAAGAAGACACCTTTATTGGAATTGGGGGGACGGGGGCTGTGGGAAAATGTACCCAGGCTGCTATGAATAATAAGACAGCCTTTAAAGTTCTCCACCTTCTCCTTTCATAGGTGAGCAGGTGCTATCTGAAAACATCCTGGCTAACCATGCATAGCGAGCCTCAAATTTAGTCAACCTGTTGAATTCCCATTTGATTCAGGCTTTCCCAAACCTTTGCTCTCTAGACATGGCCAGTGGGCTTGATGAAAGTTTCATTTCAACACATTTATTTCAAGAACAGCAGGTTGGGGAGAAGTGTGTGTTAAACCTTTAGAGGGTATAATGACCTTGTGCAACTATTAACTCTACCTCAGAACAGATACACAGCTGAATTGTCCCACCAATGCCATCTTAAAATGCAGAACACAACCCCCTCCACACCCATTGCGTCATTTAAACCGAGGGACTAAATAGTATTAAGGTGCAAACTGTAACCCCTGTAACTCTCCTGACTGCAGCCGTTTACAGAACCCACGCGGCTATGTTTCTAGCAAGATTTTGAATCACTTGAATCTGATACGGTGCTATATTACTACATTTATGTAATCAGGTGCATGAAACAAAAAGCTGGCTGTTGACACCCAGGCTGGTTTTTAATCACTCATAGATGATTTATTTTCTAACAGCTTGACCACGACAGTGGCAGAAAATACTTTTTTAAAAAAAGAATTTTTGTTTTCCTTCTAAACAGTTTTCTCGGAATATTTCTTCTCCTATGGAAACGGCATCCTTTGGGGATTATTTGTTTCAAAGGCCTGTCTTGTTTTATCAGAAAAACGAGGGTTAATACCAGTAGAACAGATTCTTGTTATATCAGCTGTCTCTCTTCTGTGAAGCTTTTAAGGGGCAGGTTGCACAATGCTTTGGGTGGGGAAAACATTCTGTTGATTTTTCTGGCTTTAGGGTCTTCACTTCTAGCGTTAAGTGGCTTGGAGATGATCCGGCCACATTTAAGTTTGTCTAGATTGATTAAGTGATACATGATTAACTGTGAAGTAATTTCTGTTCTTTGTTTTAATTAACTGCTTACCACTGGTAAATGAAAGCAGTCAAATGGTCGTGTTGCATTATCTTAAGCAACAAAAAGACAGGACGAGGCAGGCTGATGGTCTCGCTTGGTATAATTTTCTTTCTAAGATAGAGAAATCAGAATATATAATATTGAATTTTAAATAAGATGGGGGGGTTTGAAAAGTTAACTTTATAAAATTATTTATTCTATTTTAAGCTTTCTCTCTTACTTTTTACCATCTAAGTATTTTTTTTTAATTATTATTTTTACTTTGTTTGGTTTTGATGGTCCAGCTTTATTTATGGGCATATAAAATGAAATTGTGAGATGTTTTTTACAAGCTTCTTCCTTCCTTTTGTGAGGGGCCAAACTAGATTTTGCACTAAATGCGGGTCTCTTAACAAAAACGGCACCCGTCTGCCTGTTTTTCCACCTGTTGTAAGTTCTGATATAAAGAGCACGGTATTTTTACATTCTGTATTTCTTTCCCATCACTTAGAGGGAAGGGAAGAACGTTGTACCTTAAATCCTGGGTAGGTTTAATGAGATGCCGTATAGCAGCAAACAAACATAAAGCAACAATTGGCTACCATAGTCGCCACATTTAGTGTAATTTTAGTTTGGCCCCATTTATTCTTATTATTTTTTAAAAAAAATAAATGGTATGTTTTTGTATGGATAAAGAGAGCATTACTTTATGCTTTTTGTGCAATAGGTTGGAAACATGCTTCTGTTAGGCATACTTTTAAAATGGTAAATGTAGCATTGATTAACTGCAGTTTGGAGAAAGATTACGTAGGTAGTTTTAAGTTTACATTCGAATGGAATCTCCTTCCCTTTTCTTGGGATTCTTAAGAGTGACAAATGGGGAGTAGTTTCCGTGTGCAAGAACTACCTGTCGGCAATATTTTAACAGCGATCTGGCAAGACTTCTTCAATGTGAACCGTGGAAACTTGCAGCCTATCAGAAATGTTTCTTGTGTGCCATTGGTATGTCTGGTATTTCTCAACATGATACCATTGAACTTGGAAATATTTATTTCTTTGCGGTTGTGCAATTCTCTAGACACAATCTCTTATGTTCTGGGAGTAATACAATAATTTTAAATATGAGATTACAAACTATGATGGTGCTATTTTTTTTCTCTTCAATTGGATTGGAACTTTTGGAAAGTTTATCTGGCTCCTGTTGTTTTCATAACGATTTAATTAATCTTTGGGAAATTTACTGTCTGTCTTCTTTTCCAGTGGATGGCAGACTTATTAACATTAAGTTAATGTTAACCTATTTGCAATTATTTGAAACTGAGCTGCAAATGCAATAGGAGAAAGCCAACCAGTTTGTACATCTACACTATGACTCTTTGATAACTTTATATTTTAAATCAGTACATAAGAAATGCATTTACTGCAGACCAAACTGTATTTTACAGAAAAAAATCCTCTTTCTGTATTTCCTCAGGTAATTGCTCTGGTGTTAAACACTTCATGTGATACCTTAACTTAGCATATATTTGTGTGTGTGCTTTGGGATTTAAAATATAAAATGACAAGGCACGCAGGCAGACCATTGCATGTCAAAATTGCAAGTGGATACCTTCACCTTGTAGTCAAAATGTGCACAGAAAACACAGCATTTTTCTTCAGAGGTGTACTCTTGGCTTGGACTCACGTTCCTTTCTAAGTGGAACTTACATGACATAAACTTGCTCCAATAATTTCTTTTTAACCCTAAATTCTCCAAGAACCTCAATAGCTAACCTTAAAAATGCCAAGAGGGTGATGTACAGTGGAGGAGTAGGAGTGAGTGTGCTTAGCCGTTTTTTCCTATCCACCACTTGTCCTGCAACCCAGCAAACAGACATTTTTATCCATGGCTGAAGAGTACAAGGAACTTTAACAAGGAAAAGCGGTAAACGAAGCGCCATGTGCTTTCTTTCTTTCTTGCCCACCCGCCACACTCAATATAAAAAACACCACACTTAATATACTGCACTGCAGCTCTTTGGTAGATATTTGAAATCCCACATCTAGATCTTTTGCTGAATGAATAGCTTTTGCCAAGGGCAAGTGTCTAAAACAGAACTTAGGTCCATAAATATTCAAATAAAGAAAAATATTGGTAAGTCACCCTGTCCCCTATACGTTGTGTGATCGGGCACATGTTCTTGCATGAGGAGTCAACTAAAATGCGCTGTGCATACGCGCTGTATAACACGGTCCGGCCCCCACCCCACCCAAAAATACTCTAATTTTTTTAAAAATGCAATTAGTATAGCAACCAGGCAATTTAGGGTTATAGGACAATAAGCCAGTGCAAACCATTTAATCCTTTATCCTTACTACATGGCATCATAAAGAGATTGAAAATTTTTGCCGTATTTGGGGGGGGGGAAATCATAGTTTTGGCTTGGTTTCAATTGGACGTTTACATTTTTTTATGCTTTGTGTTGCTGTGTAACTTTTGTACTATTGGTGGCTAGTTTTTGTCTGAATAAGCCTTTCTGGGAATTATTGCTTGTTTTGATTTTTATGATAGTGAAGCTTGTATTCAGTGTTCTGCCAATTAATATTATATGCTTGTAATAAAAGCAAAAAAAAAAAAAAGGTGTTTGATCTCTATTTTTCAAGAGTGTGAAAGTAATCGATGAATCTCTCTTTGTGTTTGCAAATGTCTTTGGAATCCAGTACAACGAACATGCCTTAATGGAAGACCTGAAAGACCAGTTTAGAAATAGATTGTTGTGTAATTACCAAGAATGAACACTGACTTGATGGGACATGATCAATCAATCAATCAATCACAATGAAAAAGCTGCCTCCTAGTCTAGTGGCCTATGAATCCATCCCATGGCAGATAGCAGATTTATGTCTCAGTGATCTCTGTGGGTTTTTTGGTCTCTGAAACAAGGTATAATCTGTTATCTACATGTATTTGGTTGACTAAAGCATTTGGTTTATGAAGATTCAAAATTTATCCCAGCCATAAGGCTTGCAAATTAAAACCAGCCTGTCAGCATACTTCATGGTTGCAATGACTACAATGCTGGATTCAGGTCTATCCATCCATCCAACCAACCAACCAATTTATTGCTTCTGTACTGTAGTTTTCATCTATTGAATTCACACACACACACACACACACACATACACACACACATGTCTTTTGATTCTAATGAAACAGCTGTCCATCTATGGATTTTGAATTGTTAGATCATGGATTAACTGATTTAGATATGGATAAAAACTAATTATTTTGCTTTATGTATACCTTAATTTTCTGATTTTATTTACATGAAATCATTCCACCACCACCCCCAAACCGCCCCCCTCTCCTAAAGACTGTTGGTTTCAGCATTGTAAAATTCAAAGCACTTGTGATTTTTGAGGTCACAGAAATGCATACACGAGACATTTTAGAGATATTAAATAATAAATCTAATAAATAATAATATTCCAGTAACAATTTTAGCACTTTAAATTTTTTTTTACTGATCTCTGCATCAGAGTGCCGCCTTTACACTAGAAGTCTGTAGGTAACTTTAAAAAAAAAAAATACTACAAATGATTGGCTATGTTCCTGTGGCCATCCTTTTGTTGAGCTTCTTACTTGCAACACTGTTTAATAGTTTAGTCGTGATGGTGAACTTATGGCATGCTGGCCACAGGTGGCACGTGGAGCCATATCTAAGGACAGGTGAGAGGTTGCCCTATGTCAGCTCCAGTGCGCTTGTGCACTCTGGCCAGCTGACTTTCGGCTTTCCAGAAGGCAGGGGGAGGTCATTTTAACCTTCCCCAGGCTGCAGGAAAAGCCTCCTAAGCCTGTGGATGGATAAAAATGGACCCAATGGCTCAACTGAAATTTCGGAAAGAGATTTTGGGTTGGGATGTTTTGCTCCATCCCCAGGCTTCAGAGGACTTTCCTGAAGCCTGGGGATGTTAAAAAACGGCCCAATGGCCCAACCGGAAGTTTGTTCTGAAATTCTGGTTGGGCCATTGGATCCATTTTTTGCCATCCACAGGCTCCAGAGGCTTTCCTGCAGCCTGGGGAAGGCAAAAAGTACCTCCCCCTGCCTTCTAGAAGGCTGAAAATCAGCTGTGTTGTGGTTCAGCCTGAGCAAGATCAAAGACCAGCTGCGTCTCTGTTGGCTCCATGCCCGGGGGAGGCTGAGAGCGGAGAGGAGAGTTCTTGGCAGCCAGACAGGGGAAATAGCAGTCAGGAAAGTGACGATGGAAGAAAGGCCTGGGAGCCCTGGGGAAGGGCTATCTCGAGCAAGTAGCTTGGATTCTCTGGAGTCCCTGGAGTCATTGGATGACGAAGCACAAGCTATCATTAGTATGCGACAGAGACGCATAGATCAAAGGAGAAATCAATTGCGTAGATATTATCAGCACTGAATGAGGAACACCTGGGGGTTTGGTGTGGTCCTCATTAGCAGGGAAGGGTTTATAAGGCATGCGAACCCTTTCGGCAGCGTGGAGTGTTATCAGAGTGGAGTTGCTGTTATCTACATTTTCTCTCAGCGTTTTTGTTCCTGGCTCGTGGCCCAGCAGTCTTGAAGACCCGTGGGAGGTGTATGTCTGTTATCTCAACAGCCTCGTCTGGCATTAAGGATCCTGTGTTTCTGTATGAACAATTGCCTTCATGTATCTATTTGGAGTTCCAGTGTTTTCCTGATCTGTAAGGACATTTTCTGTTGGCTTCTTTTCTCTTTACCATTATAAAACTGTGTTTGGATTCAACCGGTGTGTCTCGCTTATCTTTTTGGGTTGGTCATAGCTTCCGGAGTGACCCAGACAGAACAAGCTAGAATCCAGAAGCTTTAGTGAGCCCCGTGTGCTGTGCAGGCGAGGGAGGGACAGACCAAAGGGGTTGTGCACGCATGTGCAGGGGGAGGGCATTGCATTGTGGGCGTGGGCACCCGAGCAAAAAAAGGTTCATCACTGGCTTCATCACTCCCACCATATGACATAGAGACTCCTCTCCAGCCTCTCAGCCACACGCTCCCCTCTGCAACTCTGTTTTGTGTGCTCGGGCCTTGCCCGCATTTTGTGACCCTGAATGGAGTGTTAGAGGGGCGGGGCAGAGGTAGGCACCCCTCCAAAGCTCTGTTTTGGCCGGCAAAGTGCAGTACGAATGTTGCAGATCTGGGCTGTTGTTTGTAAAGGCAAAAACTGCTGTGGTGCAAGATTGGTAGTTTTGGGACTTTTTTGTAAACACTACAGGGCCCTTATTATGTAACTTGAAGCATTCATGGGGGGAATGCTTGTAACCCGGGGATTACCTGTAAATACGAGAGATCAGGCAAACATTTTCTTACTACAATGAGAATCAAATTATGTTATTGTAGTCCTCAACTACAACCTATAGGCTGCATGTGGCCCGCTGAAGTTATTAATCCAGTCTGCGCAGGACCATGAGGCTGCCCATATCATCCCTCCAACCCTTCAGCTGAACACAGGACTTATCTTCGCGAGTCCCATGGGCTGGAACTGAAAGGTAAGGCCAACAAATTTTGCCTGCAGAGACGTTCTGGAGGCAAGGGAAGTGAAAAATGGGATGCACAGATGCCCCAGGAGGCCAAAAAGGGCATTTTTTGGCCAAAAAAAGGAGAAATTGCCTGTTTTGCCTGTTTTTGTTATGCAGAATGCTGCTCGAGGCGGGGAAGCTGAAAAGCGGGGATAACCGATGCCCTAGGGGTCAGAAGAATGGGCAAAAATGTGCTGGTTTTGGCCAAAGGGCCATTTTTGCCTGTTTTTGGCCTGCAGGATGCTGTTGAAAAACGGAGAGAGAGATTTGTTAAGCTTCTTGGGGCTGAGAAGAATTGCTGCAAAACTTGACTTTTCTGAAGTGGCCCACTAGACTCCTAAACAACTGAAATAATGATCTAGTAAAAAGACGAGTCAACGAAAGTCAACGAAAGGAGCAACAAGAGCAAATAAAAACCTCCAGGAGCAGAACAAAGTTTAATTTGTGTGCATTGTTTAATTGACTCTTAAATTGCCCACACCCACTTAGTCACATGATCTAGCCATGCCCCCTCAGCTGGTCCAGCTCCCCAACTGCCAATTCATGGTCCCTCAAATTTAAAAAAATCAAGGACCCCTGTAATTGGGTATCGCAGAACAGCATAATAGTCCATACAATAAAGGAGATAATAAAAGGCAACAGAATTCCACCAGAAATCATTACAGTTCCTGACCTATGTAACTCCTGTGTAGTTCATATAAAACAGTCTTGGTGGCTCTGCAGGCATCTCTTTAGCAGGAGGGATGTTCAATGTTTCCTCCCTCCCTCACTTCCCTTCTCAAGTGAATTGTGTTTCCACTTTTTCATGGAGTAAAAGCCTTCCCTTGTCCCCTTCTTCCTATCCACAAATATAAAACACTCAGTTTAACTTTCTAAAGTATGTTTTCAATTGCTTAAAACATTTTTTTAAAATTAAAATGGAATTTTACGCAAGATTATAAAAACTACAGGAACACAAAGGAAAAGTGAAAAAAGGCAGAAAATATAAAAGAGTAAAAGAAAAAGATAAAAAATGAGGGGGGAAGATATCTAAAGAGTGACTTCCAATATTTCAAACATAAATAATTGCTTTTTCCAGTCTTACAAATGACACGTCTTCCCTTCTTTCAATAAACTACCCTTTGTAATTAAGAGATTCCCCAAATCCCCAATTCCACCTAATCCATTTTAAGCAAAAATTCATATAGGGTTTCCTGTCTTAAAAATATTTACTGCTCCTTTCCGTAATCAGACAAATCAATCGAGCCATTTCTACTATCTCTGCCACCCTCACGATCCTTTCCTCCATATAGTCTTTCACCTAAGGTGCATTCTTGATTCCTGTCACACAACATGTACTTTGGAAACTAAATTTATTCCAGTAGCAAGCAAAATGCTGAAGCTGCTACTCTCAACCTCAAGGCAGAAAATTTCCTATTTACTGTAGTTGTCTGGTGTGATACCCATTTCCCCCCAGTGGTGGCGCTAAAGGTTTATATTGAAAACCCTACATGGGCTGCTGCTTCTGTGACATTTGCTAGATGGACAGTGGATTAAGACTTGCTCTGAAAAGGCAGAAGTATAATGCATTTTATTTGAGACATTTTCTTTATTCTGCTTTTTTAAAAATTAGATTTAAAATCTATAGGAACATTAGGTTTCGGACAAGGAGGGTGAAGGATCTACGTTGTTGTTCCGTGTGTATTTTCATCTATAAAGCTCTTTCCATGAATCTGAATCACAATTTAATTACTTGAATAATACAAGGATATAATTTAATAATGTTTTGATGATGCTTTAGTCTAACAATTCTGCATGTTTCCTAAATTGCTTACCAGCTGGTAATTGGCATGGGGGGGGGGGGATATCCATCACTCTCATAGTTTCTGTTGTTTAATTTATTATAATGCGACGCTAAATGAAATTAATACATAATGGAGAATTTCAGATTAAAAGGAGGGACAGGTGAGCATCATTGACTGTCAAAAAAGATTCAACTCTTCAAATCCTTGGAGAAATACAGTAGTTGGACAAACTTTAAATAAATGCAGCATTTTTCCTTACTAGATCAGGGCAGGCCTATTTTTGTGGTCCAGGACTTAGAGTACACAATCACAGAGTAGGAGGGGATTTTAGAGTATCTTATAGTCCAATTCACTGTTCAGAAAGGAAACACTATGAAATTCCGGACAAACGGCTGTCCTATATGTTCTTTAAAAACCTACTATGATGGAATACTCACAATTTCTGGAGGAAAGCAATTCCACTGATTAATTGTTCTCACAGTCAGGAAATTTCTCCTTAATTCTAGGTTGGATTTCTTTTTGATAATCTTCCTTCTGGTACTTCTTGTCCTGCTCTGGAGAAGTTTAGAGAACATCTGGTCTAACACAGCCAATTTCATATGGTTCCCTCCTTCCCATTTTACCTGGAGATATCAAGTACTGGAGACTTTCTACATGCAAAAGAGCTTCTTTACCACTAATTATTAGTCCACCACCTTGTCTAAGAACTCACAGGATTCAGCATCTTCAGTAAAACAATAAGAGGCTCAAAGAAGACTTTCACCCAAGACCTTGAAAATGACTCTATGCTTAAAAATTAAGCATAGAGCTTAATTTAAGACAATATGTAGAATTGACAATTCAAAATGTAACAGATATGGAGTATGAACTGTTTAGAAATGTATATATGCTACTCTTTTATTTTCAAAATCAATAAAAAAAATTTAAAAAGAAAGAAAATGACTCCTCTCTTAGAAAACTACCGTATTTTTCAGGGTATAAGACACACTGAAATATAAGAATCACCTTAATTTTGGGGGGAGGAAAACAAGAAAACAAGAATTCTGCCTCTGCTTACCAGCCTCAGGAGTAGTGGGGTCCTCACGTCCACTCGGATTTTTGATAATGAGCAGCACCCATCTTTTGTATCTGTTCTAACAACAAAAATGAAGTTTGCTTTCTAAGATTACAGAAAGGTGAAGGGAATAAGAAATTACAAGTAGCCATATAAGATTGTATAATCTCCTGTGTTTTTATATTATTAATAAAACATAATAGTAGCAGATATTCCGTGATTTTTCAGAACCCACTTTTGTTGCATAAGGTAAACCTTAGATTTCTGCTATGGAAGTGGTCAGTTTACTTGGATAAGATGACTAACTAAATTTCCCAGGAAAAGCCTCCTCAAGTAATACTAGGAAAACTTAGAAGAATAATGAGATTTCTGTAAAGCACATATTCTTTAAATCTTTAAGCCTGGCGACATAGGTGGGTTTTCAAAAGTTTACAAAAGGCAAGGAGAGTGGGGGCAGTCCTGATCTCCGGGGGGAGTTGATTCTAGAGGGCCAGAGCTGCCACAGAGAAGGCTCTTCCCCTGGGTCCCGCCAGACAGCATTGTTTAGTCGACAGGACCCGGAGAAGGCCAACTCTGTGGGCCTAATCAGTCGCTGGGATTCGTGTGGCAGAAGGCGATTCTGGAGGTATTCTGGTCCGATGCCATGTAGGGCTTTATAGGTCATAACCAACACTTTGAATTGAGACTGGAAACTGATCGACAGCCAGTGCAGGCTGCGGAGTGTTGATGAGACATGGGCATACCTGGGAAAGCCCATGATTGCTCTCACGGCCGCATTCTTCACGATCTGAAGTTTCCAAACACTTTTCAAAGGTAGCCCCATGTAGAGAGTGTTGCAGTAATGAGTGACTGTGAGCAGTGACTCCCGGTCCAAATAGGGTCGCAACTGGTGCACCATGTTTACAAAATGGCTGCCTCTCTATTGGCCTTGCTGTGAGGAAGCCTGGCTTTCAATGCAATTTCCCGGGACACTTTGGAAATCAGGCGCTACGTGGAAATGAGGATCCCTGCCACCTGGAACCACCTGAAAATGCAACACGTGAAGTGTGTGGGCGGGGCTACATTCAGAGTATAAGACTCACCCAGATTTTCACCTTTGGGGGGGGGGGAGATACTACTGAAAAATATGGTAGTATCAATTTTATTATTATTTTTTGTTGAGCTTCTTACTTGCAGTATCAATTTTAATGGACCAATTATTTATGTAAGCATGCACTCATTTCTCGGTTCTTCAACTTCAAGCAGTCAGTCTTTCAACTTCAAAAAGGTAGAAGAGTCATTGGGCAAATATATTTCGTCTTGCCAACCTTTCTATAAACCTTTCTCTGCACTGTGTTTTCCTAGTTGTCTTTCTTATTAACAGAAATATTTGGTTTTATTTTTATTTCATCGTTGCAAATCTCCTTGCAGTTATAAGGACCATAGAGCCATGACGTCAGATAGCCACCATGTGGACCTGTCACTCGGCTGCCCCATCTTTAATCTGTCAATATTCATTCTAGTGCACATTTGGCTCTTTGACTGTCCCTGTCTGGCCACATGAATTACTTTTATTTTGAAGGTGGCTGCTATTTCCCCCCCCCCAATGTATATATGTGCATGTGTGCATGCCTGCACCTCTTCACAGCCCTTCACAACAGTCCTATGTTCTCATGTGACTTCCCCTTGGGAATATTAATTACCCAGCCCAGTTCTAGTGGGTGAAACACTTTCCCTCCATTAGTCCTATTCTCACCTTCGGGTTAAGCTATTTTCCAAAGCACCTGAAGACCAGACAAGGAATAATGGATGGAAACTGATCAAGGAGAGATTCAACCTAGAAATAAGAAGGAACTTTCTGACAGTGAGAATAACCAACCAATGGAACAGCTCACCTTCAGAAGTTTGTTGATTTATTTGTTTGTTTGTTTGATTGATTTTTATTTCGCCCTTCTCTTTAGACTCAGGGCGGCTTACAACATGTTAGCTGCCGATCAGTTTCCGGTCACAATTCAAAGTGTTGGTTATGACCTTTAAAGCCCTTCATGGCATTGGACCAGAATATCTCCGAGACCGCCTCCTGCCGCACGAATCCCAGTGACCGATTAGGTCCCACAGAGTGGGCCTTCTCCGGGTCCCGTCAACTAAACAATGTCGGTTGGCGGGCCCCAGAGGAAGAGCCTTCTCTGTGGCGGCACCGGCCCTCTGGAACCAACTCCCCCTGGAGATTAGAACTGCCCCTACTCTTCCTGCCTTCCGTAAACTCCTTAAAACCCACCTTTGCCGTCAGGCATGGGGGAACTGAAACATCTTCCCCTGGGCATGTTTAATTTATATATGGTATGCTTGTGTGTATGTCTGTTAGTATATGGGGTCTTTTTTAAAATCTTTAATATTTTAAATTGTCAGATTATTTATGATTTGTTTCCACGTGTTGTGAGCCGCCCCGAGTCTTCGGAGAGGGGCGGCATACAAATCTAAGTAATAAATAAATAAATAAATAAATAGCACTTTTTAACAGAGACAGCCTATTGCCCCCACAATCCGGGTCCTCATTTTACCCACCTCGGAAGGATGGAAGGCTGAGTGAACCTTGAGCCGGTGATGAGATTTGAACTGCTGACCTTCAGATCTACAGTCAGCCTCAGTGGCCTGCAGTACAGCACTCTACCTGCTGCGCCACCCTGGCTCATTGTTGTGGGAGTTTCATTACTGGAAGCTTCCAAGAAGAGATTGGACTGCCATTTGTCAGAAATGGTGTAGGGCAGTGATGGCGAACCTTTTTTTCCTTGGGTGCCGAAAGAGTGTGTGTGCCCGCTATCGTGCATGTGCGAGTGTCCACACTCATACCTGGGGAGGGAGAAAACAGCTTCCCCCAGCCTCAGAGGCCTTCTGGAGGCCAAAAACGTCCTGTTTCCCAACTTCTGATGGGCCCAGTAGGTTCATGTTTCGCCCTCCCCAGGCTCCAAAGGTTTTCCAGGAGCTGGGGGAGGGTAAAAACGCCCTCCCCCATCCCCCCAGAGGCTCTCTGGAAGACAAAAACACCCTCCCAGAGCCTCTGTGCAAGCCAAAAATCAGCTGGCTGGCACACACATTGGAGCTAAGCTAGGACCAGTGTTTCCTCTAATTTTTTTTGGGGGGTGGGTGGGAGGAAAAGTATAGTGTCTGAGCGGCAGTATAGTGTCTGAGCGGCACAGAAATAATAAATAAATAAATAAACAAACAAACAAATAAATAAAAAACCCACCCTGTTTTGCCTCAGAGAATTTCAAAATAAAATACTGTACTGTGTGTCTATAACAGTGAGCTCATAATAGGGCAACTCTATCAATATCAAAATGCCACTTAAATAGTTGAGCTAGTTTCAAACTAGATTTTGATTTTCTTTCTCTCTTCCTTACTCCCATTCTTTTTTTTCTCTTTTCCTTCCTCTCTTTTTTCTATCTGTTTCTCTCTCTTCCTCTCTTCCTCTCTCTCTCCTTCCCTCTCACTCTTTCCCTCTTGGCTTCTGGGCAGGTTTGGAAAACTCTGAGTTGATGATGATTTTTAAGTGAGCGATTGCTCACTGCTCAGCTTAGAGGGAACTATGGCTAGGACAACAGCTCGGGTGCCAGCTACGTGTGGGACCTGTGCCATATGTTTGCCATCACCTGTATAAGGTCTCCTGCTTGGGAAGAGGAAGGTGGGTTGGACTAGAAGACCTACAGTTCATTTTTTTTACTACTGGTTCCGTGGATATGGCTTGGTAGATGGGTTGATGGGCATGTCTTGGTGGGCACAGCAGGGGAAGGATGCTACAAAATCTCCATTCATACCCCACTCCAAGGGAAGGATATTGGGAAACATTCATTCCCACCCCACTCTGAGGACAGCCAGAGGTGGTATTTGCTGTTTCTCCGAACTACTCAAAATTTCTGCTACTGGTTCTCTAGAACCTGTTAGAACCTGCTGGATTTCACCCCTGGTGCAAAGGGACTCATGACTTTGACATGTTTGATCCCACTCTCTGGTTCAAATTGCTTATCTCCTACAGAACTGTGTACAAGCCAACCATGCAAGGCTGAACTGGTCAGTATGGGATACTTCAGGGCAGACAAGAGTTGGAAATATTGGTTCCTTTAGTTTTGGAAAGGTCTGGTCCATTCATTCCCAATCTGGTGTTCTTCAGATGTATGAGTTAGGTATAATATAATATAATATAATATAATATAATATAATATAATATAATATAATATAATATAATATAATATAATATAATATAATATAATATAATATAATATAATATAATATAATATAATATAATATAATAATATAATATAATATAATATAATATAATATAATATAATATAATATAATATAATATAATATAATATAATATTATAATATAATATAATATAATATAATATAATATAATATAATATAATATAATATAATATAATATAATATAATATAATATAATATAATATAATATAATATAATAATATAGCCGGGGTGGCGCAGCAGGTAGAGTGCTGTACTGCAGGCCACTGAAGCTGACTTGTAGATCTGAAGGTCAGCGGTTCAAATCTCATCACCGACTCAGCCTTCCATCCTTCCGAGGTGGGTAAAACGAGGACCTGGATTGTGGAGGCAATAGCCTTGCTCTGTTAAAAAAAGTGCTATTGCTAACATGTTGTAAGCCGCCCTGAGTCTAAGGAGAAGGGCGGCATAAAAATTGAATAAATAAATAAAAATAAATAAATAAATAATGCCTCATATCCAGCCGAGATAAACTGTGGCCATCCTTATGGCAGATAAAGAAAGTGGTTTGCTAATACAGGTTAGGCTGGTAGTCTTCCACATAGCTGAAGATGAATCACAATGGTTCGTTTGAGCTTCCATTGTGATGCATCAGAGAAAAAATTATTTCAGCAAAGGTGATATAAAAACAAAGGAGCAAAACAGATTAAATCTCTAACTAAGGTTTATAGACTCCGGCACACCAAATCAATAGCGAGATGAGTCAGAGATGTGAAAAGCTTCTATTCATGGCTAATACCTTTTTCAATAGTTGTCATTTTTTTTGGAGCTGATGTAATGAATGCAACCTGATGTGCCTCGGTGTCAGGGATAAGAGAGAGCAGTGACTTTGTCTCAGCTCCTAGTAATTTTGCTCTGGGGCCCTCAATCTTTTTGCACTGAACAAGACTGTCTTTGGTGAAACCCCTGCCCATTTCAGGAAGTCGCAATGGAACACGTCTGCTTCTCTCGGATTCTCTGGGAAGGGGCAGCAAGGAGGCAAGGCTTAATCAGGGGAGCTGGGTCAGGAAGGAAGGGAGGGAGGAAGGAAGGAAGGAAGGAAGGAGGAAGGAAGGAAGGAGGAAGGAAGGAGGAAAGAGGAAGGAAGGAAGGAGGAAGGAAGGAAGGAAAGAAGGAGGAAGGAAGGAGGAAGGAAGGAAGGAAGGAGGAAGGAAGGAAAGAAGGAGGAAGGAAGGAGGAAGGAAGGAGGAAGGAAGGAAGGAGGAAGGAAGGAAGGAAGGAAGGAGGAAGGAGGGAGGGAGGGAAGGAAGGAAGGAAGGAGCAGTGGGTTTCTAGCCAGAACGCTAAATTGGGCTCGCCATGGCGGCTTGTGAGTGCTTGTGGGGCCAGCGCGATTTTGCTTCTGCATCTGTGGAGGTAGCGAAATCACACATGGAGCTACAGGTGCACCCGTGTTTCAGCAAGGTTTTTTTGCTTCCACGCATGGTGAAACACGGGCCCACCTGCTGCTCCGTGCATGATTTTGCTACCTCCACAGGTGCAGAAGCAAAATTGCACTGCCCCAGCAAGCACTCACGAGCCACGGTGGTGAGCCCAATTTAGTGTTCTGGCTAGAAGCCCACAGAAGAAAGGAAGGAAGGAAGGAAGGAAGGAAGGAAGGAAGGAAGGAAGGAAAGAAGGAAGGAAAGACGGAGGCTGGATCTGGTAGGTTGGCAGAAGAGTGTTTCTCTTCTGAACATGGAATGGGAAAGATGGCAGACAAGAAAAGATGGGAGAGTAAGTCAAGTTGAAAGCAAAATGGTATTTTATTGTGAGTTGGACCAAGGAGAAATTTCCTAAGGGTAACACCAATCGAGTTGGCCATACCCACCCAGTCACATGTCCAAGCCATGCCCACAGAACCAGTAGGGAAAATTTTTGGTTTTCACCACTGGATGGGTGCCTATACAAAGAAAGAAAGGAAGGAAGGAAGGAAGGAAGGAAAGAAAGAAAGGAAAAAGGAAAGGAAAGAAAGGAAAGAAAGAAAGAAAGAAAGAAAGAAAGAAAGAAAGAAAGAAAGGAAAGAATAAACACCATCCCACCAAATGGTATGTTAGTGGTAGAACTAGGCCAAAAGCCATGAACGAGTGGTGGTGAGAAGCCAGGAGTGGATGGAGATCCTTTGATCCACAAATTAGCCAGCTGACTCTTCCCTGATTTGTCCTTTGAAGAATACCAGACCCTCAGTGCTTCTGGTTTTTGAGCTATAAATTCCATTCAAACATCTCATCTGTCGGATGGATATATGGTGGCGGTGATAGGAAGAATGAGATTTTAGTTTATTATTTACTTCTGTGAGAGAAGGAAGAAGAACGAAAAGAAACCCCTGAGCCTGGGGTGGGTTCTACTTACTTTCACCACCGGTTCACATCACAACGTTTCACCCCCTGACTCCTCATGCAATTTTGCTTCCACACATGCTCAGTAGCTATAATCAGCCTGGAACACAGCTGGGGAGCTGATCAGCTGTGCTTCTGTCAAAGGAATAAAGATAAGTATAAATCCGGGGGCAGGAAGGAAGGCCTTTGTTCAATAGCAATAGCATAGCATTTAGACTCATATACCGCTTCATAGTGGTAGTGCTCTAAGTGGTTTACAGAATCAGCCTCTTGCCCCCAACAATCTGGGTCCTCGTTTTATCCACTTTGGAAGGGTGGAAGGCTGAGTCAACCTTGAGCCGGTGGTGAGATTTGAACTGCTGAGCTACAGCTAGCAGTTAGTTGAAGTAGCTTGCAGTGCTGCACCCTAACTATTGCGCCACCCTGGCTCTTCAAGTAGCAGCAGAGGAAAAAAACTTCAAAACAGTAAAAATTGGAAAAAAAAATTGGAAAAAAGATGGTGGCACTGTGGACCGGCACCGACTGAACCAGATCTGTGACCCCAGTGGGTCGCTACTGGTTCAGACTGTCCGATCAGAACTGGGAGGAACTCACCCCTGCCTGAGCCTCTGTCCAATGCAAAAACATTCCACAAAACAAGTTTAGGTGATGAGCTGTATAAAGAGGTTTTTCTTGTTCCTGCTGTATTTGTAATACAGTGATCCCTCGATTTTCGCGATCTTGATCTTCGCAAAACGCTATATCGCGATTTTTCCCACCCGATGACGTCACTCTCTTCCTTTCTCATCTTTCTTTCTCTCTCTCTTTCTCTATCTTGCTTCTTCCTCTCTCACACTCTCTTCCTCCCTCTCTCATCTCTTTCTTTCCTTCTCTCTCTTTCTCTATCTCTCCCCCTCTTGCTCTCGAGCGGCGGGCGGGCGGGCGAGCGGCGGGCGGGCAGCAGCGAGGAGCCGAAGATCGGGGTTTCCCCTTTGCGTGGGCGGCGTGGAAGACCCAGGGAAGGTTTCTTCGGCCGCCCAGCAGCTGATCTGCTCGGCAGCGCCGCAGCAGCGAGGAGCCGAAGATCGGGGTTTCCCCTTTGCGTGGGCGGCGGGGAAACCCCGATCTTCGGCTCCTCACTGCTGCGGCGCTGCCGAGCAGATCAGCTGCTGGGCGGCCGAAGAAACCTTCCCTGGGTCTTCCCCGCCGCCCACGCAAACTCCACCATCTGCGCATGCGCGGCCATGGAAAAAGGGCGCACATGCGCAGATGGTGTTTTTACTTCTGCACCACTATACCGCGAAAAATCGAGTATCGCGAGGGGTCTTGGAATGTAACCCTCGCGATACTCGAGGGATCACTGTATACTGCTCAAAAAAACAAAGGGAACACTCAAATAACACATCATAGATCTGAATGAATGAAATACAGTGGTACCTCATGATATGAACTTAATTGATTCCAGGAGGAGGTTCGTAAGGTGAAAAGTTCGTAAGATGAAACAATGTTTCCCATAGGAATCATTGTAAAAGCAAATAATGTGTGCAAATCCTTCAGGAAAATCCTAAACTTTAGAAGGGAGGCGAACAGATGGCAGGGAGGAGCAGCTAAAGGGGGTGGGTGGAAGAAGCAAGGCTAGGATAAAGGGTGAGTGGGAAGGAAGAAAGGCAAGGGTTAGGGTTAGGGTTAGGGTTAGGGTCCCTTTTCTTTCTTCAAAGACACCCTTTCAGTTCCTGCAAACATGCTGTTCTCCTACTTATTTAAATGCAGTCTTTTCCCCCTCCAAGCCGCCCCTCCCTTTTCTTTCTTCAAAAAAGGGGGAAAAAAAGAAACCCCTTCATCCCAGCAGCAGCTGCTTGGGTTTGTAAGGTGAAAATAGTTCGGAAGAAGAGGCAAAAAAATCTTAAACACCGGGTTCGTATCTTGAAAAGTTAGTTCGTAAGATGAGGTACCACTGTACTGTATTCTCATTGAATGCTTTGTTCAGTACAAACATGAATGTGTGCAACAGCATGTGAAATTGATTGTCAATCAGTGTTGCTTCCTAAGTGGACAGTTTGATTTCACAGAAGTTTGATTTACTTGGAGTTATATTCTGTTTATTATTATTATTATTATTATTATTATTATTATTATTATTATTATTAATTTATTTATTGGATTTGTATGCCGCCCCTCTCCGCAGACTCGGGGCGGCTAACAACAATGATAAAAAACAGCATGTAACAATCCAATTAATAAAACAACTAAAAACCCTCATTATAAAAACAAACATACACATAAACATACCATGCATAACTTGCAATGGCCTAGGGGGGAGGAATATCTTAATTCCTCCATGCCTGGCGATAAAGGTGGGTCTTGAGTAATTCGCGAAAGACAAGGAGGGTGGGGGCCGTTCTAATCTCTGGGGGGAGTTGATTCCAGAGGGCCCAATGCCATGTAGGGCTTTAAAGGTCATTACCAACAGTTTGAATTGTGACCGGAAACTGATCGGCAGCCAGTTTAAGTGTCCCCCCACTTTTTAGCAGTGTCTATCCTGATCAAAGGCCTGTTTCTGGAGTTTTTCATTTTACCTTTCCATCTTGCTCTAGACTGGCTGTTGATGGGCTTTCAGATGAGCTAAAGTTATATTGAATTATGCTTTAACCCCCATCCTCCTGATCTCGCCTCTTCCCCACCCTCCCCTCTTATGTCTTTGATTGCATTGTGCATGTATAAAGAGGAATTGGCCCCAAATGAGATGAACGCCTCATTGCATTTGCCCTCGGCTTTTTGATATTGTGGAACGAAGGCTGACTCATTTCTCCAGGAAACGCTTCTCTATCAATCAACTCTGTGACTTCTCTGATTCTTTTGCCATTTTGCGAAATGAAGCAGCACAATGGCTGCAGTTCCAAAGGTCACCCTGCCACATGATCCTCTGTTTCATAATATATAAATGGAATAAGTTTTATATACCAGGACGGTTTGGCAACTTGACACCTTCCTGATGTTGGATATTGCAGTCTTAGTACATCCGAGGGTACCGAATGGATCTCTTGGTGATGGGACTGCTATGAAATGATGGAGCAGAATCATCACTCAAGAGCAGGAACGCAGACAGCTTATTCTGATGGACAATATTTAGGGAGTTGGAAATCACACAGTTCTTTTTTTTTTTAATGGTGGTATGCTGAAGCCACAAAGGATGAGCAATGACCCCCCCAAACTGCTACTGATAGGTCAGAGCTGGAGTTTTTCACTCCCATCCAGGTTGGCATTTTTTGTATATTATAGTTCTTGGTGGCGCAGCTGAAGGTTAAGATAACACATAGTTCTGGGCTGCAGGTTGCCCATCCTTACAAAGTAGGATGCTTGGCTGCATAGCTAGAGGTATAACAAGCAGGAAGAGGGAGATTGTGATCCCGCTATATAGAGTGCTGGTGAGACCACGTTTGGAATACTGTGTTCAGTTCTGGAGACCTCACCTATAAAAAGATATTGACAAAATTGAACGGGTCCAAAGACGGGCTACAAGAATGGTGGGAGGTCTTAAGCATAAAACGTATCAGGAAAGACTTAATGAACTCAATCTGTATAGTCTGGAGGACAGAAGGGAAAGGGGGGACATGATCGAAATATTTAAATATGTTAAAGGGTTAAATAAGGTCCAGGAGGGAAGTGTTTTTGATAGGAAAGTGAACACAAGAACAAGGAGACACAATCTGAAGTTAGTTGGGGGAAAGATCAAAAGCAACGTGAGAAAATATTATTTCACTGAAAGAGTAGTAGATGCTTGGAACAAACTTCCAGCAGACATGGTTGGTAACTGAATTTAAACATGCCTGGGATAAACATATATCCATCCTATGATAAAATACAGGAAATAGTATAAGGGCAGACTAGATGGACCGTGAGGTCTTTTTCTGCTGTCAGTCTTCTATGTTTCTATGTTCGATTATAAACCTGTATTATGTTGTAATTTGTTTTGTATACAGCATTTGCATGGCTGAATTGCAAGGGAATGGGAAGTGCATGTCTTTTCCTGGAACGTACAGTGTTTTGGCTGTTCTTCCCTGCCTCCCTTCCTTAAGGTGCCCTTTCTAAGTTGGCTGTCAGTGTTGCTTCTTCATTGCCTGGGACTTAAGTGGCCTATAGAAGGATAACTGAGATGCCCTGCATCTTGATTAACCAGAGGAATGGAATTAGAATAGAATAGAATGGAGTGGAGTGGAATGGAATAAGAATAGAATAGAATAGAATTCTTTATTGGCCAAGTGTGATTGGACACACAAGGAATTGGTCTTTGGTGCATATGCTCTCAGTGTATATAAAAGAAAAGATACATTTGTCAAGAATCATGAGGTCAATGACTGTCATAGGGTACAAATAAGCAATCAGGAAACAATATTAATATAAATGGTAAGGATACAAGCAACACATTACAGTCATACAGTCATAAATGGGAGGAGATGGTGATAGGAACAACGAGAAGATTAATAGTAATGCAGCCCTAGTAAATAGTTCGACAACGATGAGAGGATTATTTGTTTAGCAGTGTTTGGGAAAAACTGTTCTAGCTGTCTTTGTGTGCAGTGCTCCATAGAGACCTTTTGAGGGTAGGAGTTGAAACAATTTATGCCCAGGATGCAAAGGGCTAGTAAATATTTTCACGGCCCTCTTTTTTACCCATTCACTATACAGGTCCTCAGTGGAAGGCAGGTTGGCAGTATATGTTTGTTCTGCAGTTCTGATTATCCTCTGAAGACTGTGTCTGTTTTGTTGGGTTGCAGAACCGAACTGAACCGAGGAAAAGATTTTCCTAAGAAAAGACATCACATGTAATTTGTTGTATTATTTGTGATACCTTAATTCCTTGTGTTCTGCCCTTGATTTTTCTCCCTACTATCTTGAGAGGTACAATGAAGTGGCCCCTTCCCATAGCCATCCAGTAGTTGGGGAGGCTTCATCATGGCCAACAGGTGCAACTCAAAGTTGTCCCATATTGCCCTCCTAATTCTACGGTGGAGGGGAATAAGTGGCTCATGGACCAGGTGGTATCTCCAGCATGTATAAACCTCCAGCATATAAACCTCCATGCCTTCCTGGAGAGGATAGACCAAGATTTGAAGCTGTTTTACTAGACTTAGCATTTATGTATGTATGTATGTGTGTGTGTGTGTGTTTGTTTATTTATTTATTTATTTATTTACTTACTTACTTATTTACTTACTTATTTATTTACTTATTTATTTACTTATTTATCTTTATTTACCTTTATCACCTTGAGGTTCGATTACTGCAATGCTCTCTACATGGGTTACCTCTGAAGAGTGTTCAGAGACTACAAATTGTGCAAAATGCAGCCACATGAGCTATAGTAGGGCTACCAAGATCTGCCCACATTTCAAAATCACTCCGTGAGCTGCATTGGTTGCCAATTGGTCTCCAGGCACAATTCAAAGTGCTGGTTATGACCTATAAAGCCCTACATGGCTTAGGACCTAATTATCTTCAGGACTGTCTTCTGTCTCATGTATCCCAGCAGCCAGTTAGGTCCTACAGAGTCACCCTTCTCCAGGTCCCATCGGCTAGACAATGTCGGCTGTGGGGCCTAGAGAAAGAGCCTTCTCTGTGGTGGTCCCAGCCCTCTGGAAGAAATGCCCTCTGGAGATATGTACCGCCCCCTCCCTCCTGGGTTTTCATAAAGCTCTGAAGACCTACCTTTGCCAGTGGGCATGACGACTGTGAGTGATTGGATTGTCTCTGGCCGATACTGTGTAAGATTGAGTCGGATGAATGCGCATGACTGTATATGGGGTTTTTAATACTTTTTAGTAATTTGTATAATTCTTTTATAGTAATTTAGATTTCTTTACATATTGTTGCATTTATAATGTTGTACACCCTGAGTTGCTTCGAGAAGGGGGGGCACAGAAATCTAATTAAAAACAAACAAACAAATAAATAAATAAGTGGTATTTTCAATTTCAAGTTGCCATAGGCAACGTTTCACTCACTCTCTTTTTAAAAAAAAGTGTTATATGCTTCTGATTTAGGTTCTAGATCCTATGTAAAGTATTTCTCTCCATCTATTACTACATAAGGCTGTTGTACTCTTTTCCATAATGTGGAGTGATGTTCTGTGCAGAAATTGCCTTTGAACTGAAGATATGAATGAAAAAAAAAAGCTTATTAATTGAAAAACCAATGCTAAGGAACTGGAAATGAAGGGACCATGTTTGAGAAATTAATTAACAGCTTTATGCAAGTTTACGCATAAATGCAAGGAAGGCTGTAAATATAGATAATATGAATTAGAAATTAAGCCTAACTAAAGGACTTCGAGTGTGAACTATTTAAAAACACGTTTAATGTAATATTTTTTGGGAGGGAGTGGTCAGTAATTTATTGCTTTAAACAGTGATTCACCTGTGCTCTTTAGCTGAAATTGTACATGGCATTAAAAGATCTCTAGTTATTTCACCGCATTCTGACAGACAACTAACTAGGGTGGTCCTTCCTGTGACCCTATATTATTACAGGTTGGATGTGAACTGAAATTACTGGAACAGTTTAACTGGAGTTTAGCTGACCCCTTTGCTCATACTTGGTTTTACCAAGGTTAGTTGAACGAGGCATAATGGCCTGGCTTATGTATAATGCCAGGCTATCAACCATGATTTATAAAGCCAAATAGCTGAACTCACACCTCGTAGTATTTTAATTATTTGTTTGTTGATTTATATCGCTGCCCACTCAGCAAATGAAACAGGGAGGCTTATTTCACTAATAAAGATAATGACTCAATTTAAAAAACCCACACACAATAAAACAAAACATAATATAATCCAAAACAGGAATACAGAAACACAGAAAGTGTTGGGGGTGGGGGTGGGAATCATCCAAATAGGTCAGATCTAATGCCAGAGGGGGGGGGGAGTTAGTGGTGAATGTCTTCTGGAAGGAAGGAAGAACGGGCCAGCCGAATCTCAAGGAGGAATTTTTTCCAAAGATTAGAATAGCAACAGAGACGATACCTCTCCTTGGTCCTGCCAGAAGTTGTTGACTCAACAGCAGTACCCAGAGCACTTTGAGCCTGTCAGATCTTATTGAATGGGCAGAAATAATGATTTGCAGAAGATCCTACAAGTAGCCTGGCCTTGTGGAATGAAGAGCTTTATAGGTAAGAACCAAATCCTTGCTTTGCATCCAGAAGTTCACTGGTAGCCAGCGCAGCTTGGGAAGCCGAGATACTACATGAATATAATAAAGTATGCCCATAATTAGTGATGGGTGAACCCAACGGTGTTCGGGTTTGGCAAGTTTGGACAAACTTTACCCAAAATTCGGCCGAACCCAAACTGAACCCGAACTCGAACCCGAACGGGGAATCTCTCCCACTAAGAGATTCCAGGGGCAGAGCTTTGACGTCACCGGCAGGTTGCTAAGGATGCCAAGGTAATCACTTCCTGGATTCCATGGAATCCAGGAAGTGATCACCTTGGCGTCCTTAGCAACCTGCTGGTGACGTCAAAACTCCGAACGCTGAACACGACCCCGAACTTTGCCCGAAGTTTGAAAAAATGTCGGGTTCATGTTCGGCACCCTGAACACCGCAAAATTCAGTACGGACCCAAATTGTGCGGGTTCAGTTCGCCCATCACTACCCATAATTACTAATGATGCTGCATTTTTGACCAACTGAATTTTCCAACGGGTCGCCAAGGGCAGCCCCGTGTAGAATACATTGCAGCTATCTCCTCACAAGGTGGTTGAGGTGTGAGTGACTGTGAACCAGGAGCAGGCCCATCTGATGCGGAAGATGATACTGTTCAAAGCTCTTTGAGCTGTAAAATGAGAAAGATCTTAAATTATACACGGCAACTTGGGCAGTGGAACATTATTTTATTCCCTGGTTAGGGCTTTAAAAAAACCTTATTTGGAGAGAGTAATAATGAAAGAGCTTGCAAGCCAGTAAGAGCTGCAAAGACTTAGGGCTTGGAAAACATTCTTAGCAGAGAGTAACAATAAAATAGAATTCTTTATTGGCTAAGTGTGATTGGACACACAAGGAATTTGTCTTATTTATTTATTTATTTATTTATTTATTTATTTATTTATTTATTTATTTAGATTTGTATGCCGCCCCTCTCCGCAGACTTGTCTTGGTGCATATGCTCTCATATGAAAGATCTTGCAAGCCTATAAGAGCTGGGAACATTGTTAGCACCTTGTCAGGGCTGGAAAGAAACATTTGGAGCAAGTAGAACAATAAAAAACCTATAAAGACATGGTTTGAAAAACATTATTCACAGAGAGTGAATAAAAGAGAGTGAGCTTGCAAGGGGGTTAGAGCTGGGGACATCGTTAGCACCTGGTTAGGGCTAGAAAGAAACATTTTGACCAAGTTAGACCAATGAAAAAAACCCTGAAAAGACAGGGCATGGAAAACATTCTTAGCAGAGAGTAATGATGAAAGCGTTTTCAAGCGGTAAGAGCTGGGAACAATGTTAGCACTTGGTTAGGGCTGGAAAGAAACTTACTTGGAGCAAATTAGAGTAATGAAAAAACCTCTGCAACATTCTTTGCAGACAGTAACAATGAAAGAACCTGCAAGATAAGAGCTGGGAAGATCGTTAGGGCTGGGGGGGGGGAAGCTTTGAAAAAAGCCGCATCCAGGGTATTTATTTATTTTATTTATTTATTAGATTTGTATGCCGCCCCTTTCCGTAGACTCGAAAGGATTCCGTATAAGACGCACCTGAATTTTCTGCCTCTTTTAGGAAAAAGGTGTATCTTATACTCTGAAAAATATGGTAATTGCTCAAAGTTCATTTCTTCTTCTGCTAACATTTATCTGCTGGTCACCACACAGTTCTCTTAACATGTGATGGGTGGAGGTGGCTGAAAGCTGCTTGAATGAAAGCTAGTGCCTTGAATGATGGTTTGGGCCACTGTGAAATTGTCTAATAGGTCAGAGGTAGTATCTTGCCTATGTGATCTGTTAGGCTATTTTGAAAGCGCCCTAACCCTGAAGAACAAGTGAAAAATGTGTATGATAAAATGGGCTAAAGTGTTGATTATAATATACAAATAGCAATAGCATAGCATTTAGACTTAGATACCGCTTCATGGTGCTTTTACAGCCCTCTCTAAGCAGTTTACAGAGTTAGCATATTGTCCCAACAATCTGGGTCCTCATTTTACCCATGTTGGAAGGATGGAAGGTTGAGTCAACCTTGAGCCGGTGATGAGATTTGAACTGCTGAATTACAGCTAGCAGTTAGCTGAAGTAGCCTGCAGTGCTACACTCTAACCACCGCACCATCCTGGCTCAAAGGGGAAAATACTGTATGTGGTTGGAAGCAGGGGTGAGTTCTACTTACCTTCCCTACCAGTTCTGATCACAATGGAAGTGCACATTTTGCTTCGTCACGTCACGCAAAACACCCAGAAATGACCACTGTGCATGTGCAGAAGCCTTTCTGCATGCACAGGGTATTTTTCCAAGCCATGGTGACCAGAGGATCAGTTCGGGAGTGTGCACCCCTGGCCATGGCTGCTGGTTCGGTGAGCGGTAGTGTTGTGGTTAGCTCTGGCCCAGCTCCTGCCCCAAGGACTGTGGATGTGGGGGAGACATCCACATGCTGCAGGCCTGTTTTGCCCCCCCCCCCGTGGAATCTGCTGATGAAGGCTCCTCTGACCAAGAAGACACGAGTGACAGGGAGGAGGAGAGTGTGGCAGACAGCTCAGAAGGAGATCAATTCTCTAGCTCCTCCTTGGATTCAGAACAAGAGTTAATGATACAGCCACGCACGCGGAGAGCGATGCATAGGCAACAACAACTGAGAGATTATTATCAAAGAAAATGAGGCCACCTGTGGTTGGGTGGGGCTGTGGTAATTAGTGAGGCTGCTATAAAGAGCAGCCTGCGGGTTTGGCCATTGTGGAGGATTCTCTGATCTTTGTGTTTCATGACTGCTTTACTGACTTTGACCTTTTGTGTGCTGATTTTTCCCCGCTTTGAAACTAAACCAGGGCAAAGTGTGTTTCACTTTGTGAAAGAAGGACTTTGAATTGCCTCACAGCTGCAAGCTAAGTATCACAGAACTGATAAGGGACTTGTACAAATTACCAGTTTGTTTGAAGACGAGTGCTCTTTGCTATACCAAAAGAGGGCTTACTTTAAGTGAATTTTCATTATAAAGAACATTGTTTTGAATTTTCAAACGTGTGTGTGTCTGAAATTTGTACCTGTGAATTTTTGGGAGGAGTCTACCAGAGAGCCCAGCAGAACAGGTAGTAAATTTCCTCTATTTTTATTTTTGAATATGGGATTAGATGCCATCTTTACATTAATGATGTTCAACTATACACATCTAAGGAACCTGTCTGAACTAGTTGGGAGGATAGAGATTCATTTCATGTTGCAGCCTTAAAGAGATTTTTTATAAAATGCTGTATTACTAGTATTTGTCACCAGATAAATTGTTCGCAAAGGAACTTCAAATATTTGCTGGAACCACGAACAACATGAAGAGACATTTTACAATGTTTGCTGGACATGGAAAAAAAGCAAAAATGAATCAAATAAATACATTAAACCAGAAGATGTTGAAGGTTAAAGTGCAGTTGAAACCAGGGAATTTTCTTCTGGGACTAATGGGCAGACAACAAGAAAAAATAATAATGGAACTTTGTTTTTATATATAACAGCAAACATGTTCAGAAAGAAAAGGTTCAACGTTACCAATAACAGAGGAAAGGCTGGTGAATATGATGGATCTTGCAGAAGTGGCTAAATAAACATCTTTGATTAGATAAAAAACCACAATATTATGGCTGAGTGGAAACCTCTTAAGGATTTTTTGTATGAAGCAGAAAAAAGTGAACTAATGATTTGTGATTTGCGATGATTAGGAAAAAATGAATAATAGAAAATAGTGATATTTTATGTAATCAGAGAACCAATATTGTACTGCAATTTGAAATTTTTCTACATCTTTGGCTTCAATTTTTCTGCACTTTTTCTCTTCTCCTCTCCTCCCTTTCTTTCTTTGCTTTTTTATCCTTTACCTATTTAATAAAAATTTGTAAAACTTAATAATTTTTAATATATATAAAAGAAAGGGCCCTGTGTCCAAAAGCAGCCAACGAATAAGCTATTGGAAGAGGCAAATGGGGTGAATTTGGAAATGCTTGCTGCGGTCCAAGCCAAAATGGCTCAGAAACCACAGAAAAGGAAAAAGACATGCAATTTACACGTAAGACACGTAAGACAATATGTTAACAATTAACATTTGTAATCATTGAAGGGCTACCAAAATTTTTACTACCACACTATGGGCGTGGCCCTGCATTTTCTTTCAACATCTTTCAGTGCAAATTGGGTGATCTGGGATGGAGCTCCATTTTCGCTAGCCCACTGCATTTATTTATTTTATTTATTTATTTAATTGGATTTGTATGCCGCCCCTCTCCGGGGACTCGGGGCGGCTCACAGCTTATATAAAAACAGAACAATAATGTAATCCAATTAATACTACAATTTAAAAACAATTTTAAAAAGATTAACAAAACAAAACTTATTAACCAAACATTCAGCAGTCATACTTAAGGCATTCAGTGGTCAGGGGAAGATCTAAGAGTCCCAAGCCTGATGGCAAAGATGAGTTTTTAAGCTCTTTCAGAAGGCAAGGAGGGAGGAGGCAGTGTGAATCTCTGAGTTGATTCCAGAGGGCTGGGGCTCCTACAGAGAAGGCTCTACCCCTAGGTCCCCCCAACCGGGCAAGCAGCCCACCCCTGTTTGTAATATAGTTTATTAGATTTGTATGCCACCCCAGTTGTGTTTATTGAAATCTTTAGATTATCTGAAACTTGAATGAAGAGGAATTCCTCCACCACATTCTGATTAAACCCTATATGAGTTTAGTCATTCTATGCTAATGATGAAGAGAGCTATAGCTCATGAAAGTTTACAGCTTTTAATAAAAGATGCACTTGCAAGCCACATCTCCATAACCGCACTGGCATTCCAAGTCTCAGTCGCAACATGCAATAATTAATCATTAAAGCAAACAGGTTTTTATTTAGAATGCATTTAGATAAATGAGCATTGATAGATGAAGTTGCAAAGGAAGATTCCTCATTTTAGCCTGAGTAGAACTGTATCTAAGCCTGAGTAGAATTATTAGGAGAAGTATTACAATATCTTTCACACAACAATTGCATACATCATCCTATGTCATTGAAAACAGTGTCTTCTATAATGATATATTTGCATGGTGTAACCTTCCTCTCATCTTAATCCATAGCCAAGGATAACTAACCATTTCCCCCTGATATTAGATTGACGTGTTCTTTCTTCTCCAAATACTACCCTTACACCTATGCAAGATTTGTGTCATTCTACCATGAACGTGGTGATAATGAAATAGAAACATAGAAACATAGAAGACTGACGGCAGAAAAAGACCTCATGGTCCATCTAATCTGCCCTTATGCTATTTCCTATATTTTATCTTAGGATGGATATATGTTTATCCCAGGCATGTTTAAATTCAGTTACTGTGGATTTACCTTTATGACCTGCTTTGAGCTGCTGTGGGAAGGTCTCCTTTTCTCTGGTTGCAACCAGCTTCCTCCTTGGGTAGCGTTTGTTCTGGTATACTGATGTGACACTGGCAGAGAAATGCAATTAAGATTGCTAGAGGAAGTAGTTGACTGGTGTCTTTCGAAGTGATCAACCTGTCAGCTCCATTTAATAAGAAATGGTCCATCAGGCAAGTCTGTTTGTCTGTCTGTCTGTCTGTCTGTCTGTCTGTCTGTCTGTCTGTCTGTCTGTCTGTCTGTCTGTCTCTCTCTCTCCCTCCCTCCCTCCCTCCCTACCTACCTACCTACCTACCTAGTAGTATGCTAGGATCTTTCTAAATCTTTCTGCGGAGAGGGGCGGCAGAAAGATTTAGAAAGATCCTAGCATACTACTTAAATTCTGTTTTGCCTGCTATGGCTAAATTAATCCCATGGCCAGTATACGAGGTGATCAGTTCATTTCTAAATATTCTTGCCTATCATCTGGGCTACATTTTTTCCTATAAGGGTCTGATAGCTAGATTGGATGAAGATTGCTAGAACACAGTTTGAGGTTTTGACAGATAACCCACTGTTATCTATGGTACTGTGGTAACTACCTGCCAAAACTCACCACCTCTCCTAACCCATTTTAGGAGGTGAGGTTAGGGAATATATTTTTTTCATCCTGCAGAAAAACCCAGGATTTATTGCAACTTTATTTGCCTTGCGCTGAAATGGTGCCAAAACAAAGATTGAAGACTGACTATGTAGCAAAAGCAATTTTTTGTAAGATATTTTTCTGTTAGGGTTTTTTTGGGGGCCTGCCATTTTTTCTACAGTATTAATGAAATTCTTAATCATATAACCCATAGATGGGAAATATGGTTTTATCCAGATTATCCAGTTATTGCTCAACTATCCTTCAGCATATCCCTTGAATAGCCTTTCCAGTAAAAATGAGAACCACAACCCACCCAAGTGCTTTTACAAATAGAAAAGTCAGCTAAATATTTATCCATCCATCCATCCATCCATCCATCCATCCATCCATCCATCCATCCATCCATCCATCCATCCATCCATCCATCCATCCATCCATCCATCTATCTATCTATCTATCTATCTATCTATCTATCTATCTATCTATTAGATTTGTATGCCGCTCCTCTCCGGAGACTCGGGGTGACTCACAACAATAAAACAATGTCCAACAAATCTAATAATTTAAAAACACTAAAAACCTCTTATTAAAAGCAAACATACACACAAACATACCATGCACAAACTGTTTAGGCCAGGGGGAGATGTCTCAATTCCCCCATGCCTGACAGCAGAGATGGGTTTTAAGGAGTTTACGAAAGGCAAGGAGTATGGGGGCAGTTCTAATCTCCGGGGGAAGCTGGTTCCAGAGGGTCGGGGCCACCACAGAGAAGGCTCTTCCCCTGGGTCCCGCCAAATGGCATTGTTTAGTCGACAGGACCCAGAGAAGGCCAACTCTGTGGGACCTAACCGGTCGCTGGGATTTGTGCAGCAAAAGACGGTCTTGGAGATATTCTGGTAATAGCTAATTAACTAAATGACTGAATAACAATAGTGTAGGGCAGTGATGGCGAACCTATGGCACGGGTGCCACAGGTGGCACGCGAAGCCATGTCTGCTTGCACATGAGCCGTTGCCCGAGCTCAATTCCAACGTCTATGTATCTGGTGGCCAGCTGATTTTTGGCTCGTACAGAGGCTCTGGGAGGGTGTTCAGAGCTTCTAGGGGGGGTGGGAGATTGTGTTTTTACCCTCCTCCCCCCGCTCCAGGGAAGCCATTGGAACCTGGGAAGGGTGAAACATGTGCCTACTGAGCCCACCAGGCCATTTCCGGCCTTCAGAGTGCCTCTGGGGTGCAGAGGAAGCTGTTTTCGCCCCCCTCCAGGCATTGAATTATGGGTGTGGGCACTCGTGCACGCACGATAATGTGCATCCATGCTCTTTCGGCACCTGAGGAAAAAAAGGTTCACCACCACTGGTGTAGAGTTTCCTGCCTAAGCAGGGGGTTGGTCTAGAACAGTGTTTCCCAACCTTTTTTGAACCGCGGCACATTATTCATATTTTCAAAATCCTGGGAAACACTGAAGGGGGGGCGCAGGGGGGCTAAAGAAAAGTTTGTACAAAAAAATCTCCTCCTCCATTTCACTCTATTTCTCCCTCCCTCTTTCTCTCTCTTCCTTCCTTCCCTTCTTTCTCTCTCCATCCCTCTTTCTTTCTTTCTTCCTCTCTTTTTTGCTCTCTTTCTCTCTCCCTCCTTCCCTCCCTCTATGTCTTTCTCTCTCCCTTGCTCTCTCTCTGCCTCTCTTGCTATCTCTCTTTCATTCTCTCTCTTTCTCTCTCTTTCTTTGTCTCTCTTGCTATGTCTCTTTCTTTCTCTCTCTCTCTCTCTTTCTCTTTCTCTGTCTCTCTTGCTATCTCTGTCTCTCTCTCTCTTTCTCTGTCTCTCTTGCTATCTCTTTCTTTCTCTCTCTTTCTCTGTCTCTCTTGCTATCTCTTTCTTTCTCTCTCTCTCTCTCTGTCTCTCTTTCTCTCTCTTTCTCTCTCTTTCTCTGTCTCTCTGTCTCTCTTGCTATCTCTCTTCTATGTCTCCCTCCCTCTTTCCTCCCTCACTCCTTCCTTTCTATCTCTCCCTCCCTCTTTCCTCCCTCCCTCTTTCTTTTGTATTTCTCCCTCCCTCTTTCCTTTGTATCTCTCACTCCCTCTTTCCTTTCTATCTTTCTCTCCCCCTGCCTTTCTCCAAGCCCTTTCTTTTCCCTCTTCCTATCCTACTACCCCCTCTCCCTCCTTTTTATCTCTCCCTCCCTCTTTCCTTTCTATCTCTCCCTCCCTCTTTCCTCCCTCCCTCTTTCCATTGTATCTCTCCCTCCCTCTTTCCTTTCAATCTCCCTCCCTTTCCTCCCTCCCTCTTTCCTTTCTATCTCTCCCTCCCTCTTTCCTTTCTATCTCTCCCTCCCTCTTTCCTCCCTCCCTCTTTCCTTTCTATCTCTTTTCTTTCTATCTCTCCCTCCCTCTTTCCTCCTTCCCTCTTTCCTTTCTATCTCTCCCTCCCTCTTTCCTTTCTATCTTTCTCTCCGTCCCTCAGCGGCGGCAAAGAAGAAGGAAGGCAGGCTGCAGAGGACACCGAGGACAAGAGCGCTCGCTCCCTCCCTCGCCCTCTGACTTCCCTCCCTTGCTGCTGAAGGGACGAGTGTGGGCACGAGCGCGCGCGTGGGCCCACTGCAAGAAGGTTTTTTTGCTTTTTTTTCCTTCCCCCACCTCACGGGAGAGAGTGAGAAAGAGAGAGAAAGAGCAGTGCACTGTCGGTTCCGAGCGCAGCCAGGAAAAGCGGCCTCGAGCCAAGTGCGAACTGCAGGATGCGGCAAAGGACTCCTTGCCAACCAAAAAAGGGTGGGGGTGGTGAAGGCAAAGCCTGGGAGGCAGGGAAGGGAAGAGCGTGAGACCCCCAGACAGAACGGCTGAGGGGAAGGAAAGACGGAAGGAGGGAGGGATTGAGAAGCGAAGCCAGGGAGGGCTGAGAGAAAAGGGGAGCGGCACGCGCGAGAGAGGGGCGGGGCGGGCATTCCCAAAATGGATGGAGAAAGCCCTCTCTCACAGCCCCCTGGCTGGGAGGGAAAGATAGAAAGGAAAGAGGGAGGGAGAGATACAATGGAAAGAGGGAGGGAGGAAAGAGGGAGGGAGAAATAGAAAGGAAAGAGGGAGGAAGAGATAGAAAGGAGGGAGAGGGGGGTAGTAGGATAGGAAGAGGGAAAAGGAAGGGCTTGGAGAAAGGCAGGGGGAGAGAAAGATAGAAAGGAAAGAGGGAGGGAGAGATACAAAGGAAAGAGGCAGGGAGAAATACAAAGGAAAGAGGCAGGGAGGAAAGAGGGAGGGAGAGATAGAAAGGAAGGAGTGAGGGAGGAAAGAGGGAGGGAGACATAGAAGAGAGATAGCAAGAGAGACAGAGAAAGAGAGAGAAAGAGAGATAGCAAGAGAGAGAAAGAGAGACAGAGAGAGAAAGAAAGAGATAGCAAGAGAGACAGAGAAAGAGAGAGAGAGAAAGAGATAGCAAGAGAGACAGAGAAAGAGAGAGAAAGAGAGAGAGAGAGAAAGAAAGAGACATAGCAAGAGAGACAAAGAAAGAGAGAGAAAGAGAGAGAATGAAAGAGAGATAGCAAGAGAGGCAGAGAGAGAGCAAGGGAGAAAGACATAGAGGGAGGGAAGGAGGGAGAGAGAGAGAGAGAGAAAGAGAGCAAAAAAGAGAGGAAGAAAGAAGGAAAGAGGGATGGAGAGAGAAAGAAGGGAAGGAAGGAAGAGAGAGAAAGAGGGAGGGAGAAATAGAGTGAAATGGAGGAAGAGATATTTTTTTTGTCCAAACTTTTCTTTAGCCCCATCCGCCCCCCCCGCCCCCCCCATTCAGTGTTCCCCAGGATTTTGAAAATATGAATAATGTGCTGCGGCTCAAAAAAGGTTGGGAAACACTGGACTAAACAATGTCGTCTGGCGGGACCCAGGGGAAGAGCCTTCTCTGTGGTGGCTCCGACCCTCTGGAACCAGCTCCCCCCAGAGATTAGGATTGCCCCACCCTCCCTGCCTTTCGTAAACTCCTTAAAACCCACCTCTGCCATCAGGCACGGGGGAACTAAAACATCTCCCCTTTGCCCATGTTGTTTGCTGTCTGATTGATTGTGTGCTTGTTTTTTATATATATTGGGATTGTTTTATGAATTTCTCAACTTAAAATTGTAATTGGATTGGTGGGCATTGGATTTGTCACTATGTACTGTTTTTTACTATTGTTGTGAGCCGCCCCGAGTCTGCGGAGAGGGGCGGCATATAAATCCAATAAATCTAATCTAAATCTAATCTAATCATTAGACCAAGGGTGGGTTCCTACCAGTGCGGTCCAGTACGGGTGCTCCACTGAGGAGCCAATTTTGGCGTGATGCCTCCAGTGCTGTCTGTGCCCGGTCTGTGTGCGCCGCCATATTTTTTTTCAGAATTTTCAGAAATTTTTTGAGTCTCTGAGCATGCGCAGAAGTAAAACCGTCCCTCTGCGTATGTGCGGAAGTAAAATTGTGCAAGAGGACACGTACATGCATGCAAGTGTAACAAGCGCATGTGTGCAATAACGTCCTGCATTAGACCAGGATATTCCATAAATATGAATCTGAACACCTACCTTTATTCATTGGAAAAGCCTCCGGTGGATAAACTGGAGCCACTGGACGACATCTTGTCCTCCTCCATCTTGATTAGAAACAACAGAGTACTTGTCCTTGACACAGGAGAAATGAAGCAATGCCAAGACCTCCGTTGCAATCGAGCTCATTTAGTGCTTACAATTTTAACAATGAACAGTTACACTATCCTCATTTGTTTCCTTTTCTGTAAATTATGGTATCTTTCAAAATAATTAGTGTGGGAAAACCACTAATTGCTAGTTTCTCTCCTTTCCCAATTTTTAGATGTGTATCGGGCTTTTCAGTAATTGTATCTTTCTCGTCCAACTTTCTATTATGAAATTTTAAAAAGTCACATACCATATCTGAAGATAGCAGGTGCTCCCAGACGCTAACCCTCCCTACTTCTTAATTCAAATTGTGCAAACTCTGTCTTTTCCAAGTGGGTTGGAAATAATGAAAATACAATTCTTTCAGCCCTTACTTTATTGTTCTTTGTCCCTGTCCGTGTCTACCTCCTCCACCCCTCCTCCTCCTTTCTCCTCCTCCCTTCTCCTTCTCTTTCTCCTCTCTTTCAGTCTCTGTTTACACATACACACAAAACAAACAAACAAACAACCTTTTCCAGCCCTGTTTCCTCCCAGGAGATTCCTAGAGAGGCCCCACGGAGGCTTCTCCCTGCCTTTTCAGTTACAGTTTTGAAGGCTCGGGATTGTAAGTGGAAAATGGTTCTTGAGAAGAGGCAAAAAAAATATTGAACACCTGGTTCTTATCTAGAAAAGTTTGCAAGTAGAGGCATTCTTAGGTAAATTATACTTGATTATTCTGTTTCCACTAAAATGTGGAAGGCAAAGCAGAAGAGCATATCTATCATTCCCTTGTAACAAGTAAGCAAATTGCTACAACAATTTGAATTCTATCCTTTTTGACATTCCACCCTCATTTAGTACGAGGGTGCAGTCATTGTTTACATCCTTCCTAACTTTTCCCTTTTTCCACCTCCAGAAGTATCCTCCAGAAATTTGGCATTATAATATCCTCCTTTGTAAGATGTTTAGAGATGTATTGCTACTGATTCAAAAGAATGCTAGGTTGGAGTTCAGTGTTCCCTCTAATTTTTTTGGGGGGTGGGCGGAAAAGTATAGTGTCTGAGCGGCAGTCCCTTTGGGACTGGGCGGCACAGAAATAATAAATAAATAAATAAACACTGTGTGTCTATAACAGTGAGCTCATAATAGGGCAACTCTATCAATATCAAAATGCCACTTAAATAGTTGAGCTAGTTTCAAACTAGATTTTTATTTTCTTTCTCTCTTCCTTACTCCCATTCTTTTTCTTTCTCTTTTCCTTCCTCTCTTTTTTCTATCTGTTTCTCTCTCTTCCTCTCTTCCTCTCTCTCTCCTTCCCTCTCACTCTGTCCCTCTTGGCTTCTGGGCAGGTTTGGAAAACTCTGAGTTGATGATGATTTTTAAGTGAGCGATTGCTCACTGCTCAGCTTAGAGGGAACTATGTTGGAGTTGTCTGATATTTATTCTAAGAGAACCATATGGAGAACACATTCAAATATACAGCTTCTGGAATTATTTACCAGCCAAAGCCATAGCAGACCTCCACACTTCCTTCTATATCAGACTGGGTGCATATGTGTTGTCTTCATGTGTGATTCTACTCTCCCCTTGTTGCATTGCTGTGTGTATGTGTGTTCTGAGAAGCACAGAGTAGGTTGCATATATGCCATTTCGGGAAAGAAGAGAGATTTTAAAAATATTGGATTGTTCAGAAATGAATAGATTGACAATGAATACAACTTATACATTCAGTGTATAAGACGCACCCAAGTTTTCACCCTCTTTTGGGATGGTGGTGGTAAAAAGCTGCATCTTATACTCTGAAAATGCAGTATGTGTATTTTGTTAAAAATTAAGGTATATGTATGGATGTGTCGTGGAGAAAAACAATAAAACTTTATTTTAAAAAAAGGGAAAGAAGAGAGAGGAACTTTAGAAAAGAGAAGATAGCAGTATTCCAAGCTATTGTCCAATTGTCTTCCCCATAGAAAGGATCTTGCCCATTTTTCATTCATTTTTCTTTTTCTGGCTTCTCTTGTACATCAAAGTTGAATTTGCTCCGGGGCCTTCTGGTGGACAGACGGACCGACTGATGGAATCCATTTAATTTTTTTCCCATGGGTTTTATACCCCAGAAAAGTACACAACAAACTGCTGATTCTACAGAGCATGTGGTCATCTGGTTGCTTAATCAATAAATTAGGGATCCCCCAACCTCCAGTCTGGGGACTGGTACCAGTCCGTGAAGTGCCAAAAACCAGCTTGCGCAAACTAGCGAAGCCCCATTCATGGGGTGCAGGCAGCACATGAAACCAGGCAGCACATGAAACCACAGAAAAAACTCTCTCCACAGAAGTGGTTGCCGGTGCCAAAAATATTGGGTGGCCGCTGACATAAACAACTGTTGGAATAAAATGCACCATCATCCAATCTGATACCGACGTTTGGAATTCTTTTTCTTATTGTGCAATTGCTTGCTTTTTGTCTGGATTGGCTGATAAACCTTCTGAGACAGAATCTTTTGAAATGATGATTCCCTTTGTCTTAAATCAGTGAATGGCATTTTGCGTAAAATTTATATAACCAAACTGGCTTTGGAAAGATTAACTTTAATATACGGTACTTCATCTCTTATTTATCCTATGAGCTTCGTGATTTTATTTCTAATCTAATGTTCCTATGCTTTTGTTTTAATGTAGTACACAATCCCCTCTGGCAAAGAATGCTTGAAACATAGGTTTAAAATATAGACCTGTCAAATGTTTTCATCATTTTAATATAAAACATTAAATATTGTTCAATTTTTCCTTACAAAAACAAAACAAAACAAAGCAGAGTGGTATGCTCAATAAAGTTGTTGGACCTTAAAATGAAAACAATTGCTTTTATTTTAGATTGGAAAAGATCTGTAGCAAGCCCCCCCCCCCAAGAGAATGAAATATTTTGGGGAATATTAAAAGAGGCAGAATATTATATTTTTCCAAAAGAAAAATGGAGCTTCCTGCATAGTAAAACAGCATCCAGCAGATGTCTGAAGTCTTTAGAGATAGATCTTTTGTGCCCATTAAGAAATCTAGACCAACCTATTCAGAAACAAAGCACCTTCAGCTCCAATTGATGGGATTAACTATTTACATCCCCCCAACCAAATTCTAAGAACAGGCCATGACCTTTAGGATATAATAGGATTAACCCACCCACCACCACTCTCTACATGGGGCTACCTTTGAAAAGTGTTTGGAAACTTCAGATCGTGCAGAATGCGGCCGCAAGAGCTATCGTGGGGTTACCTAGATTTGCCCACATCTCTCCAACACTCCGTGGCCTGCACTGGCTGCCGATTAGTTTCCGGTCGCAATTCAAAGTGTTGGTTATGACCTTTAAAGCCCTGCATGGCATTGGACCAGAATATCTATGAGACCTCCTTCTGCCACACAAATCCCAGCAGCCGATAAGGTCCCACAGAGTTGGCCTTCTCTGGGTCCCGTTAACTAAACAATGTCGTCTAGCGGGCCCCAGGGGAAAAGCCTTCTCTGTGGTGGTGCCAGCCCTCTGGAATCAACTCCCCCCAGAGATCAGAACTGCCCCCACCCTCCTTGTCTTTCGTAAATTGCTTAAGACCCACCTGTATCGCCAGGCATGGGGGAACTGAGATACCTCCCCCATGCATATATAGTTTTATGTACGGTATGCTTGTGTTGTATGGTTTTAATGACAGGGTTTTTAGATGTTTTTTTTAAATATTAGATTTGTTACATTGTCATATTGTTATTATTATTGTTGTGAGCTGCCCCGAGTCTGCGGAGAGAGGCAGCATACAAATCTAATTAATAATAATAATAATAATAATAATAATAATAATAATAATTTCCAATAGCTCACCTGTTATTGGAAATGGTTCAAGAGTTCACACACACACACACACACACACAAGGGGGGAGAAGACAGGGATGGAAAAAGAGGAAAAGATAGTAATAATAGTAATAAATTTTGGTTTTGTTTTATTATTAATTTCTTTTAATAAAAAAGAAGGAAATTGTTTTCTTATTTATTTATTTATTTATTTATTATTATAGTAGCAAAAGAGAGAAGGCTCACACATTGCACAACCCCTTATAATATCTCAATCACAAAATCCCAGAACCCTATAAAAATCCATGTACTCGTCAAACCACATTGTCAGCTGCCCCAGAACTCAATGCTGTTGTTGATTTGGCTCACCTTCTTTCCTTGCACTCAGTCAGCCTCCATTTTATTTCCAGCGCCTTTCTTCTGATTTGTGACTGGACTTCATTTTTCTTCCAATAGATCATTCTGGAATTCTAAGGAGTATGGGCTATATACCGTGTTTCCCCGAAAGTAAGACAGTGTCTTACTTTCTTTTTACCCCCAAAAGCCCCACTACGTCTTACTTTTGGGGTATGTCTTACATTGGAAAAAAATTGAAAGGGTCACATTCCCGAAGGCATCTCCCCAGAGTCCAGAAGGGCAGACGCGGGACAGGAGCCTCATGAGCCCTTTTCCAAGTTCAACCTGAGGGCTCCAAGTGGTGTGCACGTGTGGAGCCGCAGACGCGTGTCGGGGAAGCGTGTGTCTGGAGGGGAGGAGCCGCTCTGCACAGTTGGGCAGCCCCACCTGCCTGCCGGAAAGGAGGCGGGCGAAGGAGGGCGCAGCTCCGGCCGCTCGCCTCGGAGCCGGTCGGCCTCGCTGGCCGCTTGCAGCCGAGCCTCGGCAGGACTCGGTTGCTGGGACGAGCGCCTTCGCTGCAAGCCGCCGCCCGCTCAGCTCGCTTCAGACCAGCGCCATCCTTCGCTTTGCCAAGCCGGGGAAGAGGCGGTGGCGCCGCGGTGAGGCAAAGGCGAGGGGCGCGCGGGGAGCTTGGAAGCGACGTCATCGGGCTCCCCCCCCGGCAATACTCCCGTGTTTCCCCGAAAGTAAGACATATGTCTTACTTTCGGGGTACGGCTTATATTAGCCGACCCCCCTGAAACCCCCGATACGTCTTACAATCGGGGGTGTCTTACTATCAGGGAAACAGGGTAAGTCTAACTTCTTACGTAACCAGAACTGGCCCTAGGAGGACATGCGAGCCGTTGCCCTAGCTCAGCTCCAGCGCACATATGTGTGCCCCTATCCAGCTGATTTTCAGCTTTTGGAGAGTCTCTGGGTTGCGGGGGAGGACATTTTCGCCCTCCCCAGCTCCAAGAATGCCTCTGGAGTTTGGGGAGGGTGAAAAATGGGCCTAACAAACCCACTGTAAGTCAGAAAATGGAGGAGCGGGGTGGGTCATGTGCACATGTACAGGTGAGGAGAGTGGGACAAATTATGGATGTGAGTACATGCATGCCCATGTTTTTGCCCTCCCAGGCTCCAAGAAACCCCCTGAAGCCTGGGGTGGCGAAAAATGGGTCTACTGGTACCACTGGAAGTCAGGAAATAGGGATCAGGGGGGTCATGTCCACATGTGCAGGGGAGTGGGGTGCATGGCGGGCATTGCATTACATAGATTTAGGCACATATGTGCGTGCAATAGCACACAGGCAAACACTTTTGGCACCTGAGGGGAAAAAAGGTTTCGCCATCACTGCTCTAGATTGATGAGGCAACAAAATGGAGGAGTTTTTGCTGAGGTGATTGCAAAAGTGGCATTCTTGGCGACAGCTGCAACTTCTATTTAAAAAATGTAACACCCATTCCCAAAATATCCAAACGAAATATCCAAAATTCAAGGGATGAATTACTAACAGTATTTGCTGCCCCAGCTGAAAAAGAAGCAACGGACCATTTAGACCTCTCCATATCAATGTGTCATTTCCTCTGTGTCAGCTATCCCACTGGGTGTCTCAGCGCTTCACTCCAAGATGCTTTTCTAGGTTCATTTGAAAGAGGAAGAATAAAAAAGCCACCCTCATAGAGTGACATGCAGCATTTGTTCATTTAGCATTGTCTGTCTCTGTTTTTATTTATTTATTTTAGTATAGTCTCATTTGCGGCCTATTTTGAAATTGTTGGGTTTAACTACTCTACTACAGGCTTGCACTGTCTTGTAAACACATTTCTATGGTCAGGTCGCAATTAACTGACCAGTGTGTCACCTTTTGATGACCAAAAGGGGCAGATACCCTGCAGGCTATATAAACCTCTGCAGAGTAGATGCCCCCCCCCCCGTTCTTTCTCTTCTACCTCTTCTACCTTCTTCTTCTGTGTGTGCTCCATTGTCTTCGGCTGAGGACACATGTGTGAGATGAAATCCAAAGCCATCCTCACACATGGGACCATCCAGAAGTTATTAATATGGACTGGAATATAAACTTATCTGCCTGCAATATCTATCAATTGCATGAATCAACATAATTGTAAGTAAAGATTGTATTTTTCATCTTTATGAAGGAGTGGTCATTCATTGCTAACAAATGGGATTCTGAACCACGTGTTATTTCTTGCCATGCTAACTCCGCTGCAAATTAAGCCAGCTGAACTCTGCTAATACAAGTAATATTAATAATAATCAAAATACCCAATAGAAATGCTTACATCTGTTGCTTTTGTTGGTCTCAGCAATTTCTTGTGCCCAAAGATCATATCAAATTGCCTGATTTCCCACCTCTTGACCTATTTTTTGTGATAGCTGGATGTATTTCGGAATGCTTCTCTAAATACTGATTGATTCTTCCCAGGATAATGCATTCCATTTTTAAAATGGAAATGTATTAGTACCATCTTTCTGCCAGATGAAAATTATTTAAACATTCACTTAACACCAAAGAGACTTATCAGCAGTAAATGAAATCTCTGCTCCTTGCAATCTTAGGAATGCTATCTGCCATTCCAACCATTTTTGGCTCTAGCATGTTGAGTGCCATCTGATCTGAGGAGTCCAACACTATCTTCAGTCAACTTATATCAATATGGATCTCTTGCCAAAAATATAGGAGTGATTTAATGTCGCCTTTACCTGTGTAGTAAAGGCGATCATGTGTCTTCAGCATCTTCTTCCATCACTGCTGCTCAACACACACTGTCAGGTTGTTTTAGTTGGGTAAGTAGGATGACCTTCACCCTTTGTGTGACCCTATTGCCAAGATGGCAAACTTATGGGATGAGTTCCACAGGTGGCACGTGGAGCCATATCTGAGGGTACACAAGGCATTGCCCTATGTCAACTTAGGCATGCATGGCCAGCTGATTTTTTGGCCTTCCAGAGTGTGTGGGGAGTATGTTTTCACCCTTCCCAGGCTTCAGGAAAGCCTCTGGAACCTTGGATGGTAAAAATAGGACTCAATGGGCCTATCACCCTTGCTCTCCACAGGCTCCGGAGGCTTTCCTGAAGCCCGGGAAGGGCAAAAACAACTCAATGGGCCTACTGGAAGTTTGGAGACTTCAGTGAGGCCTGCATGCCTGCATGGAGGGTCGCAACAGGGTGTGTGTGTACACGCACGAGGGAAGGGCATTGCATTACGGGTGTGGTCATGAGCGCACACCCTTTTGGCACTCGAAAAAGAAAAAAGATTCACATTCATTGCCCTATTGCATATTCCTGGCAGAGATTCCTGTGGTTGTTGCCTCCTCCTTTGCGAGAACACTTTCCCCCTATTCCCCCCTACTCACCTGTACCTGGGAGATCTTCAGGAGAACTAAATGTTTGTGGAGATTTTCAGTCATCCAGGTCATGGTTAGATTAGATTAGATTAGATTAGATTTATTGGATTTATATGCTGCCCCTTTCCGCAGACTCGGGGCGGCTCACAACAATGGCAAAACAGTACATAGTGACAAATCCAATACCCACCAATCCAATTACAATTTTAAGCTAAAAAATTCATAAAAACAACCCCAGAATATATAAAAACAAGCACACAATCAATCAAACATCAGAACAACATGGGCAAGGGGGTGATGTTTCAGTTCCCCCCATGCCTGACAGCAGAGGTGGGTTTTAAGGAGTTTACGAAAGGCAGGGAGGGTGGGGGCAATCCTAATCTCAGGGGGGAGCTGGTTCCAGAGGGTTGGAGCCACCACAGAGAAGGCTCTTCCCCTGGGTCCCACCAGACGACATTGTTTCGTTGACAGGACCCGAAGAAGGCCAACTCTGTGGGACCGAACTGGTCGCTGGGATTCGTGCGGCAGAAGGCGGTCCCGAAGGTATTCTGGTCCGGTGCCATGAAGGGCTTTATAGGTCATAACCAACACTTTGAATTGTGACTGGAAACTGATCAGCAACCAATGCAGACTGCGGAGTGTTGGAGTAATATGGGCATACTTAGATGAGCCCATAATTACTCTCGCAGCTGCATTCCCAAAGGTTGTCCAAAAGATACTCTTTGATAAGGTAACTGCACTCTCTTTGTCCAGTTGCCTTTTGAAAAAGCACTTTTGGGACTTCAGCGAGAACCTCAGTTTACGCTTGCCAATATTTCTTTAGCATGCATGAAAGACTGACACTTTTATAATTTTGAAGGATAGTTACCAGTCCATGACTAACGTGAAGCGCTTCCAATGAACACCTCAGCATGAAATATTTATTATAGGTAAACAGGTTGGTGTCCAAAGAAGCGTAAAATGCTCCCCCCACCACTCTTGGCTTGTCTCAGCTAAACTGGTGAGCAGCTGTTTTACAGAGAAGCATTGGCGTATTTGTGCATTGGTGTAAAAATACTTTAATGACTTATTCATGGGCGCTATCAATCTAATCCTTTGATTCTGATTCTAATGCGATGCATTTGATTCTTTAATAGACTTGGTCTCCATAAAAAAGAAAGGCACTCTTTGCCGCAGGGAACGATTTACAGATAGCTTAGTGTGCCACAAAGATTCCAGGATGCCTACATGGCAAGGTTTTATGGCATGTTTCAAAATACTCAAGGTTTTCTCTACAGCCATGAGTCAGCTCAAGGTTTAACTGAAAAGAAGAAATAACACAAAGACCTGTTTTGAAATGGAGCAATAATCCACAAAAGTGAAATAAATTGAAGTAAAATAATAATACAGTGATCCCTCGATTTTCGCGATCTCGATCTTCGCGAAACGCTATATCGCGATTTTTCCCACCCGATGACGTCATTCTCTTCCTTCCTTTCTCATCTTTCTTTCTCTCTCTCTTTCTCTATCTTGCTTCTTCCTCTCTCACACTCTCTTCCTCCCTCTCTCATCTCTTTCTTTCCTTCTCTCTCTTTCTCTATCTCTCCCCCTCTTGCTGGTGGGCGGGCGAGCGGCGGGCGGGCAAGCGGGGGCATCAGCGAGGAGCCGGGGTTTCCCCTTTGCGTGGGTGGCTGGGAAACCCCGATCTTCGTCTGCTCGCTGCTGCTGCGCCGAGCAGATCAGCTGCTGGACGGCCGAAGGAACCTTCCCTGGGTCTTCCCCCTCTTGCTGGCGGGCGGGCGAGCGAGCGGCGGGCATCAGCGAGGAGCCGGGGTTTCCCCTTTGCGTGGGCGGCCGGGAAGACCCAGGGAAGGTTCCTTCGGCCGCCCAGCAGCTGATCTGCTCGGTAGCGCAGCAGCAGCGAGGAGCCGAATCGGGGTTTCCCCTTTGCGTGGGCGGCGGGGAACGCAAACTCCACCATCTACGCATGCGCGGCCATAGAAAAAAAGGGCGCGCATGCGCAGATGGTGTTTTTACTTCCGCAACCCTACATCGCGAAAAATCGATTATCGCGAGGGGTCTTGGAACGGAACCCTCGCGATAATAGAGGGATCACTGTAATCATAACAGGGCAAAGAGGAGAGTTGCTTCTGATCTATGGAGAACAATCCCTTATTGCACTGCTGCTGTGGCTATAATAAGCATTCTTCAGATTTTAATCTGGGTCGGTCACCAGTTTAGCCTTCTGAGCTTTCAGATGTAGGCTAGAGCCCATCTTCATAGAACTTCTCTCTCACCAGAATGTGTGCTTTGGATTATTCTATGCATAATACTTATGAGGTGCTGGATTGCATGTGCTTTTTAGTTGTTGATTGGGTGTTGATGGCCGGTTATTAAATTGTTGTCTGTTGTTCCTTCTGCTGCCAAGTCCTTTGTTCCTAAGTGCCTGATAAGTTGGTGGTAAATCAACACTCCTGCTGAATAGAATAGAATAGAATAGATCCATCCTAAGATAAAATACAAATAATAGTATATGGGCAGACTAGATGGATCATGAGGTCTTTTTCTGCCATCAGTCTTCTATGTTTCTATGTTTCTTTATTGGCCAAGTGTGATTGGACACCCAAGGAATTTGTCTTTGGTGCATATGGCCTCAGTGTACATAAAAGAAAAGATATGTTAATCAAGAATCATAAGGTACAGCACTTACTGATTGTCATAGGGGTCAAATAAGCAACCAGGAAACAATAAATATTAATGAAAATCTTAAGGATACAGATACAAGCAACAAGTTACAGTCATATAATCATAAGTGGGAGGAAATGGGTGATAGGAACGATGAGAAAAAAATAGTAGTAATAGTACTGACTGACTGACGAGGGGCCCGTTTTCCCAGCTTCAATCATTTCCCTGGCTATTTGTGTATCTACTCAGCCAACAATCTGAGCAAGGGAAATGATTGAAGCTTAGGAAACAGGCCCCATATTCCAGTAGAGAGAAGTTCCCTGAGGATGCCCCATCTCAAACAAATCTGAAGGTTCAGTAGAACTGTGGTCCAACTGAGTGACCCAGATTGGATCCTGCGACATTATCATGGAACACGAATATTTGTCAATCCAGATTCATCCAGTGCAACCGACAAACATATGAACCAGAATTTTGATCACATGGCAACAACAGTTGTAAAGGTGAAAAATAGTCATAAATTGCTTTTGTTCAGTGTAAATTCAAATGGTCATTAAATGAATGGTTAAGTCAAGGAATATCTGTATTGTAGCATCTCAAACATAGTATTCTTCTGGAGACATAGTAAGAAATAAAATTTTTCATGGTGTCTCAAGTCTACGCAACATCGTGGACATTGTAAGAACCCAAAAATATTGGAAAAGGGCTAGGCAGGGCTTAACAACTAATTACCTTGATGATATTAAGCCAATTGTAAAGCTTGTCTTACTAACTCAATATTTTATTCTGGTTCTACAGTATTCAGCATTTAAGCATATAAGGAACAAAGTTGATTGTCTACTTCCTTTCTATGGGTGTTTAAATCTGAATAAAAGAATATGAGTAGCACTCTGCAGGGGATCCCTGAATCCTTGTCACCTGGGGACCTGGTTCAGTCGGAACCAGCTCAGAACTGACCTGGAGGGATGGTAAAGAAGAGGGACACTATCAGCAATCATTTGGGGTCAGCAAACCTCACAGAGAACTGATTTAAATCTATTGATCGGCGGTAGTGGAAATCAGCTTTCAAAAGCAGTCCAAGCCATGGTGGTCACGAACGCAAAGATTGATTTGTGTTGGAGATCGGAAGACACCTGGAGAGAAGAACAAAGAAAAGTGCTGGAGAGATAAAGAAGACTAAAGGTTGTGCTGGTGAGTAATTTAGCCAGATTGAAGTTTGGGACTTTTTTTTCTGATTTCAAATGGAAACAAAAAGATTGGGAAAAAATAAAGACAAAGCAGCTACTTAGCATCAAATCTTACAGTGGAAAAATACTAGAGAAGTCTGTAGAAGTCCAATGTTTGATGACATTTATATTTAACCTTTAAATTAACTCTGAAGTGAATTATTTGATCTAATAAAATTGATTTCATTAAACATCAACATATTAATTAAGAGAAAATAGAATTGTGGAATTAATGAGGAGTGCCACCTGCTGGTTGGAGGAATTACTACAGTGGAAGATTTTTGTGGGTGCTTATACATCTGCTGTCCTTGGACTTTGAAAAGATAAAATAAAATTGACATCTTATCTGTTCAGGCTGTGAACTTTGAATGAATTTCTATTTACTTGAAAGTTGAAAGGAAAAGATTATTTCAGATTATGAACTGGTGAATGGTGGCTTTGGCAATATGGCATTAGAAGATGAGGATCTTACAGCGTTATTTAATGATTATTTTGCAGATTTACAAAGATCCCTTTTGGAGTATGAAGAAAAAAATTGGAAAAAATGTGGAGAAAGCTCTTGAGCACAGCAAGTATCTTGAAAATAAGATTGCAAGGAACAAAAAACAAGAAGATAAAGAGGACCTGAAACCAGAACAGGAGCAGCTAGAGGAAGAGCTGGAAAATGATAAAGATACAGAGGAAGAGGATTTTGAAGACAGACTAATGACTAATTTGAGCTTTATGACTATACTGAATTTTATGATTATTACACTGGGATTTACAGTGGGAGGGAAAAGAATAAGGCAAGGATACATGTATTGGTCTAGGCCAGTGTTTTTCAACCGGTGTGCCATGGCACACTGGTGTGCCGCGAGACATCATCAGGTGTGCCGCGAAGCTCAGCTTCTGAGACCGGAAGCTGAGCTTTATTCTTCGCGCCCAGCTGGAGCTTCCCAGTGGAGGCGGCAACAAGTGTCCTTTCGGGCCCGGCGGGAGGGCAATGGCAGCAGGAATGGGAGGCTGCCGGCTGCAGTGGCCCCGGGCAGATGCTGGGGGATGGCAGTGGCGAGCAAGAGCTCCACGGTGGAGCCACCGGCAGCACCCCGCCCAGCTGGAGCTTTCCTGGCGGGGGTGGCAACAATTGTCCTTTGGGGCCCAGCGGGAGGGCAATGGCAGCGGAAATAGGAGGCTGCCGGCTGCAGCAGCCCCGGGCACCGTTCCCTGTAGGCTGGGCACGCCTGCGCCAGCGCACCCCAAAATGCCCCCCCGCGCACCCTTTTCCAGGGGCGTGCAGGGAGTCGCGGCCACCCGCCTGCCTGCCCGATTTCCCTCCGCGCGACTGGGGCGGTGGATTCGCCGCCCCGCCAGCCTGATTTCCCTCCAGTGGCTGGGGACGCAGATCTACCGCCCTCGCCAGCCTGATCGCCCTCCGTGGGGGGGGCGACGAACTGACGACCGGGGGCTGTCCGTCCGTGTTGGGTGGTGCAGGGCAGGCACAGGCAGCCCCAGGGGAGAACAAGGGAGGGAGAGAAAGGAAAGAGAGAGAAAGGGAGGGAGAGAAAATTGAATGAAGGAGGGAGAGAAAGAAAGAGTAAGAGGTAGAAAGGATAGAGAAAAAGGAAGAGAAAGGGAGGGGGAGAAAGGAAAGAGGGAGGCAGGGGGGAGAGAAAGAAGATATGAAGGAGGGAGAAAAAGAGATAGAAAGGAAAGAGGGAGAGGGAGAGAAAGGAATCAGAGAGAAAGGGAGGGAGAGAAAGGGAATGAAAGAGGGAGAAGGGGTGAGAGATAGAAAGGATAGACAGAAAGGGAGAGAAAGGAAAAAGAGAAAGGGAGGGAGAGGAAGGAAAGAGATGAGAGAGGAAGGAGGAGACAGAAAGAGAGGAAGGAAGGAAGAGAGAAAGAAAGAGGGATGGAGAGAGAAAGGAAGGAAGAGAGAGAAAGAGGGAGGGAGAGAGAAATAGAACGAAAGGGAGGAAGAGAGATTTTTTTGTCCAAACCTTTTTAGCCCCCCCCCCTCAATGTTCCCCAGGATTTTGAAAATATGAAAAATGTGCCACGGCTCCAAAAAGGTTGGGAAACACTGGTCTAGGCAAGTTAATAGAAGGAAGGGGAATTGAAGGGATATTTAGGCAATTATTATATAGAAAAAAGAAAACAAGGAAAGAAGTGAAAAAGAAGGGAGTGCATTCTTACAAGAAAGAAAAAGAAGGGGAAGATGAGATTAGAAAGATGGACATTTAAAGGAAATGGTTGATTGTCATCTGACTATTTGATCATAATTAGATTAATCTAATTTCCCTTTGTATTCATTTCCTTATTTATTTATTTATTTATTTATTCATTCATTCATTCATTCATTCATTCATTCATTCAATTTTTATGCCGCCCTTCTCCTTACAACATGTTAGCAATAGCACTTTTTAACAGAGCCAGCATATTGCCCCCACAATCCGGGTCCTCATATAGGAGCTCATTGCCCTGTATGTGTCAAGATACTTTGCATCACAAATAAAACCAAGTCTCTTTGGCAGTTTGAATAGACTGTGAAGCAGCCGCTGCAGTTTCTTCGGTAACATTTATTTTCAAATGGCTTATAAATAATTCTCTATATTTATCACCAATGCCTGAAAGGTTCCTGTTTTTCACCAAAGAAAGAGAAAATGGGAGAAACAGCACAATGCAAATATGCAAATTATCTGTCTTTCAGAGGCTGAAGCTTTCTGATCAACTAATTTCCAAAGAAACCAATTCCTAAACCACAACAATAATTCACACCTTTGACGACAAGGGCCAAATGAAATGCTGCGAAGAAGGGAAGGGCTTTCAAATAGCTTTTAACCTTTTATTCCCACCAGATCACATTAAACAAATTTATTTATTTATTTATTTATTCATTTGTCCAATACACAATACATATGGAAGAGAATAGACATGAAGTAATATATATAAAGATAATATGTAAAAATAGAGGAGAAGATATATGAAAGGAAGAAAATATATATGATATATGAGATAAAGGAAAGACACTTGAACAGGGGACGAAAGGCACACTAGTGCACTTATGTACGCCCCTTACTGACCTCTTAGGAACCTGGAGAGGTCAATCAGGAGTCTAAGGGAGAAATGTTGGGGGTTATGGGTTGACACTATTGAGTCAGGTAATGAGTTCCACGCTTCAACAACTCGATTGTTAAAGTCATATTTTTTACAGTCAAGTTTGGAGCGGTTAATATTAAGTTTGAATCTGTTGCGTGCTCTTGTGTTGTTGCGGTTGAAGCTGAAGTAGTCATTGATGGGTAGGACGTCGCAGCATATGATTTTGTGGGCAATACTTAAATCGTGTTTTAGGCGCCCTAGTTCTAAGCTTTCTAGACCCAGGATTGTTAGTCTATTTTCGTAGGGTATTCTGTTTCGAGTGGAGGAGTGAAGGGCTCTTCTGGTGAAATATCTTTGGACGTTTTCAAGGGTGTTAATGTCCGAGATGTGGTATGGGTGCCAGACAGATGAGCTGTATTCAAGGATGGGTCTGGCAAAAGTTTTGTAGGCTCTAGTGAGTAGTGTGAGATTGCCGGAGCAGAAGCTACGTAGGATCAGGTTAACAACTCTAGAAGCCTTTTTGGCGATATTGTTGCAGTGGGCTTTAGCACTTAGGTCATTTGATATTAGTATTCCAAGGTCTTTTACTGAGTGTGGGTTGGCTGTGAGAATTTGTTTATTCAGTTTATATATGAGGTTTGGTTCAGTTTATATATGAGTTAAATCCTTTAAGAGTTTTAAGAGTTGTGAACTTCAACTCCCAGAATTCTCCAGCCAGCTTTGCTGGCTGGAGGATTCTGGGAGTTGAAGTCTACAACTCTTAAAGTGGCCAAGTTTGGGGACCCTTGTGCTACACCATTGAACAGCAATGATTATCACTTGCGGAAAAGCAAGGATGATGCTGACTTGATTGTGCCATCCTTAGAAACTGGATCCCTTAAATTGGGAAAGCATAGGACTGCTTCCCTGCGTGGGGCTGGTTTAAGGTCACCTTCATGAATGAGCAGAAACTGCAGGCAGCAAGATCCATGTGCCAAGGCAGATGACAAATGCAGTGCGTGGACAAGAATCCGAAGCCAAGTTGGAGGCTTTTATCCGTAGGATTGAATCAGGGCCAGAGAGAATGACTTAGTGCTCTCTGTCCAAATGGCTGCTTCTCGGTTTTAGCCTCACTAACTCCCAAGTAGAGTTTAAGAGCAATTTTCCAGCTAAAGTGATTCTCTCGGTCTGATCCAAGTCTGCTTTAAAGATAAAGAACCACTGCCAAGGGGAAGAGGGATTTCAGTGGCCTCAGCCTTTCCACAATGATTGAATGAGTCTCTACTTCATTGGTAGTTGTTGATTTTTGATTGCATCCTTACAAGCCCCAGTAGTCCTTGACCAGTGATGGGCTACCAAAATATTTACTACCACACTGTGGGCGTGGCTTATGCATTTTGTTTCAACACCTTTCAGTGCAAATTGGGTGCTCTGGAGCTCCATCATCGCTACCCCACTGCGTTCTCCCCCATCCGGGCAGTAGCCCACCCCTGATTATCTACTATATAAAGTGTATGTATACACATGCATGCATGTACAGCTCTTCTAAAATTATACACATTCAAACTCATTTACTGCGATAGGAAAAACATACCCAGAGCCCAGAAGGGGGAAAAAAAATATCAAAATTTTGCTACCGGTACTGCGTACCTGACCATAGGAGCCCATCACTGTCCTTGACCAGATGTAGTATTCATCCAATTCGAACAGGTTCAGGCGAATCAGTAGCGGCGAACTATGGGTGGAGCTGCCCAGCCATCCCAAAGCTATGCCGTCCTATTTATGCATGTTTTGAAGCTGTGTGCATGTGTGCAAGCCATGCGCACGAGCAAAGCATATGTGCAGAAGGTCATGCACATGTGCAGAAGGGGCATGTGGCACTGAATCGAGTGTCGACACGCGCACGCTCACATTTGCAAACTGGTAGGGAAGATAAGTGAATACCATCTCTGTCCTTGACTTACAACCAAAACTGAGCACCACATTTCTGAGAACTATGCAAGACTGTTGTTCAGTGAGTTTTGCCTCATTTTATGAGCTATCTTTCTACAGTTGTTAAGCGAATCACTGCAGTTGGAAGTTACTAACACAGTTGATAAGTGAACCTGGCTTCTTCATTGACTTAGCTCAGATGTCTTCAAACTTGGCAACTTTAAGACTTGTGGACTTCAACTCCAAGAATTTTGAGAGTTGAAATCCACAAGTCTTAAAGTTGCCAAGTTTGGGGACCTCTGACTTAGTTTGTCAGAAGGTCACAAAAGGAAATTACATGACTTCAGAAGAGAAGGATTTAGGGGTAGTGATTTCTGACAGTTTCAAAATGGATGAGCAGTGTGGTCGGGCAGTAGGAAGAGCAAGTAGGATGCTTGGCTGCATAGCTAGAGGTATAACAAGCAGGAAGAGGGAGATTGTGATCCCCTTATACAGTATAGAGTGCTGGTGAGACCACATTTGGAATACTGTGTTCAGTTCTGGAGACCTCACCTACAAAAAGATATTGACAAAATTGAACGAGTCCAAAGTCAGGCTACAAGAATGGTGGAAGGTCTTAAGCTTAAAACGTATCAGGAAAGACTTAATGAACTCAATCTGTATAATCTGGAGGACAGAAGGAAAAGGGGGGACATGATCGAAACATTTAAATATGTTAAAGGGTTAAATAAGATCCAGAAGGGAAGTGTTTTTAATAGGAAAGTGAACACAAGAACAAGGGGACACAATCTGAAGTTAGTTGGGGGAAAGATCAAAAGCAATGTGAGAAAATATTATTTCACTGAAAGAGTAGTAGATCCTTGGAACAAACTTCCAGCAGACATGGTTGGTAAATCCACAGTAACTGAATTTAAACATGCCTGGGATAAACATATATCCCTTGTAAGATAAAATACATGAAATAGTATAAGGGCAGACTAGATGGACCATGAGGTCTTTTTCTGCCGTCAGTCTTCTATGTTTCTATGACATCCTGCAATGATATGAGCCAGGTGCCAAGGGATCATAAGTCCATTTCTTCAGTGCCATTATAACGTAGTACAGTCATTAAACAAAGTGTTGTAAGTCTAGGGCTATCCATACTTGTAATTTATAAGCATGAACCCATACATTCACTGAAAAACAGGTTAAAATCACATGTTCATTGGTTTGTTAATTTTACAAGTTATGTAGCCTGGATCTAAAACATTTGTAGTACAAAAGATGGAAATAACAACAAGGAAAACAAAACCACATTTCTAATATCAACCCTGAAAACATCCCTTTCAGTTTGGAGAAAATGATACTCTTATACTAGTACTGTACTGACATAAGTTGGTACTTAGATAAATTGTATGCCCAACTGGCATCAAAAGTGTTGCAAAGAACCAGAATTACAGGCCAATGAGCATTTGGAAACTTTTGTCGCTCTCAAATCAATATTTGTAATTTATTGTCCCCTTGTAGCAGTATGGATGGATTTCATTAGCAGAAGGACTAGAATGTACCACCGGAGACCTCACTCCTATATAAAATGAAGCATTTCAGGCAAAACGCTCAGTGGGAGTAATTGAAAAAATGAAACGTTATTACATTCTTATACTGTGGGTTTTGTTGGATTCGACAGAGTGAATTAGAAAGTACTAAAAGTATTTTACTGCTATGTCAGTGAGTTTGGTTTCTAAATATACCATCATGTATGTGCACCTTAGCTGTCACTTTATAATGCAGAGTATTGTGAGGAAAAAATAAGAAAGGTCTGTATCATTATTAGCACAGCAAAATTATCTGGCTTGATTTGCTTATTACTGAACATAGTGTTACCATCTCGCTTGAAAATTTCTTTCTTTCTTTCTTTCTTTCTTTCCTTCCTTCCTTCCTTCTTTCTTTCTTTCTTTCTTTCTTTCTTTTTTTTCTCTGTGCTCTTTAGAATTAAGAGGTAGAGAAATATCAAGCCAATGATACAGGTCAAGTCATGTGAAACATATTCTGTTTTTATAACCTGATTCCATTAATCCGGAGGTAGGTTCCTTCCAATTCAGACTGGTTTACCCGAACCAGCAGTGACCCACTGGTGATGTCATGATGACATTATGGAACTGTTTCGGATGGTGCCAGTCCATGCGCACCTCCATCTTTTCTTTTTTTTTTTTTAAATTAAATTTTAAATTTTTTAAAATAAATTTGGGGAGTTTTTTTACATTATTCTGAGCATGCGCAGAAATCGAGTTTTTTAATGGTAGGTATCCAATTTTATGGTTTTGCCATGAACAGCTTTTGCTTGTTTAGCAAATAGTAAAAATTTGTTTAGTAAAAATCTATTAGACACTCTGCAAGAACGGCCTGTAGAAAGTGAGAATGAAAAAGAAATAAACAAACCATGAAATCCTCTAATCTGCCTAAATCAGGATTATGCTTTCCTCCTGGTAGCCAAAATAGATAGATAGATAGATAGATAGATAGATAGATAGATAGATAGATAGATAGAGAGACAGACAGACAGACAGACAGACAGACAGATAATATCTTGCTGTAGTGTTCTGTTTTGGAAATTAATTTGGTACTGTCAAAATGAAATTGACATGACATGAATGAAAATGACATGAAATTGATTTTGACAATACCAAATTAATTTCCAAAACAGAACACTACAGCAAAAGAATAATCATGGAAGCCATCGAGATAGAAAAACATCCCCAAAATATGAACAAGCGGGATGATACCTCCCGCCTACCAGATATCTGGAAACCAGCCCTCAAACGTATCCCAGCCATAGAAACTGAAACCAGACTCAGAACACACATCGCAAAACAATCAAGTAGCCTCCAAGCTCCAACTACTCAGGATATCACGCCTAATCCACAACCATTAACTAATCAGCATACCTCAGTTACATCAACGACCCCAGGTGCTACCCCACTGACTCACCAGGAAGTTTCTACACAGCCATCAAACCACACCCAGCCACCAGTATTCATAGAAGGAAGGCAGCTCAGGTCTCGCTGTGTTTGCCCTAGAACAAGGACAGAAACCAAAGAGGAAATAATAGAAAATAAACAACTGACATTCCGAGACAGAATTTCTGCTGTTTGTTGAAATAGGAAAATGCAGCATTTAAATAAAGATCATATTAAGACCCATTAACAGAGGATGCATCCACTTTCCACACAGCCAATTGAAATATGTGCCAATGTATTTCTCCAGTAACTTTTCTGTTCATAACAATGTTAACAACCAGCTGGAAAAGTGGGTTGCATATTTGACAGTCAAAATTTGGGCAATTTGTGACAGTCACAAATTGCCCAAATTACTGGGCAATTTGTTCTCCTTTACTAATTCACAAGCCACATGTAGTATCTGTCTTATTCTCTGAATATCAAAATCCAGGAACTACTATTCAGTTCATTTTTTAAAAAGGGAATAGATAAGATAAACTTCCTTTAAACAGAATTGAAATATTCCAAATATAAACACTTCCTATTCACAATAGCTCCATCATATCTGAATCCAACTTTACTTAGCTGGCCCTCTTTCAATCCATCCCTGCTTCTGGGGACGATCAAGAAACTTCATAATTCCCTGCCTATTCAAATCCACAGGTGACTTCCACAAAGTACTTCATATAGATGCACAGGTTGAACAGTAGGGGAGAAATAATGGAACCCTGTGAGACCCATAATATGCCATAAAACCAGCCAGTCAATAAATTTCTACTTACTTACTTACTTACTTACTTACTTACTTACTTACTTACTTACTTACTTACTTACTTACTTACTTACTTACTTACTTACCTACTTACTTACTTATTTACTTACTTATTTATAATTTATATGCCATTCATTCCAAAACTGTCTCAGAGTGGCTAACAAGTAAGATAAATACAACAATAGTAAAATAGGGAAATAGTAAAAAACGATCCAATTAAAACCAATAATATAATAAAAAAATAATATCCTAAAAGAACCATACGTACACTACAGTCAATCTAATTCCAGGCCTGCTGGAAAAGTCAGGTCTGAACGGCTTTTTGGAAGACCAGAAAGGGGCAGTTGATTCCACAGGGTTGGATTCTGGGGGCAGTTGATTCCACAGGGTTGGAGCGACCACAAAGAAGGCTCTCTTTTGTTTTCTAGTCATACTAAATAAGTGAATTTTAATTAATCTATAACATGATAGCAATAGATATGATTTAATAGTTTAAAAATAATATAAACATAGAATATTTTTGCAATATTACCAATATTAAAGTGTTATTTTTTTATATTTTATTACTAGTTTAAGTATTTTATATTTTATAGATAAGAAAATTAGTTAAAGTTATATAAACTATAACCTAAAGATAATAGTGTTAAATTCAATAAGAACATAGAGTGTGTGTGTTATATTTCTGAATCGATCTGAATATAGTTAGGGTGGGTTTTTTTGTATTAGTTAGACTTCTATGATAAGCGGAGCAATGGTAGCTCCTTAAATGTTTAATGTTGTCTGTTTTTGTTTGTCTAATGAAAAATAATAAAAAAAATATTTTTTTTAAAAAAGAGAAGGCTCTTCCCCGAGGTCCCACCAAAATATTCTTCTTTTTGTGAGTATAAATTTTTATTGTTTTTCACAATTTACATACCTCAAATTAAAATATAATACAATACAATATCAAATGCCAAATTCTTAGTCAAGTTAATCAATTTTTTCTAATTATCCAGTTATTTCTGATATATATCATTCATCCTGTGCTACCTCCTTTCCAAGTGCTATCATCCGGATTTTAGATAATGTTCTTCGCTTTCATTTATATTTAAAGTGATACCATGTTTTCCCGAAAGTAAGACAGTGTCTTACTTTCTTTTTACCCCCAAAAGCCCCACTACGTCTTACTTTCGGGGTATGTCTTACATTGGAAAAAAATTGAAAGGGTCGCGTTCCCGAAGGCATCTCCCCAGAGTCCAGAAGGGCAGCCGCTGGACAGGAGTCTCGTGAGCCCTTTTCCAAGTTCAACCTCAGGGCTCCAAGCGGCGTGCACGCGTGGAGCCACAGACGCGTGTCGGGGAAGCGTGTGTCTGGAGGGGAGGAGCCGCTCTGCGCAGTTGGGCAGCCCCACCTGCCTGCCGGAAAGGAGGCGGGCGAAGGAGGGCGCAGCTCCGGCCGCTCGCCTCGGAGCTGGTTGGCCTCGCTGGCCGCTTGCAGCCGAGCCTCGGCAGGACTCGGTTGCTGGGACGAGCGCCTTCACTGCAAGCCGCCGCCCGCTCGGCTCGCTTCGGACCAGCGCCGTCCTTCGCTTTGCCAAGTCGGGGAAGAGGCGGTGGCGCCGCGGCGAGGCGAAGGCGAGGGGCGCGCGGGGAGCTTGGAAGCGACGTCATCGGGCTCCCCCCCGGCAATACCCCCGTGTTTCCCCAAAAGTAAGACATATGTCTTACTTTCGGGGTACGGCTTATATTAGCCAACCCCCTGAAACCCCCGATACGTCTTACAATCGGGGGTGTCATACTATCGGGGAAACAGGGTATAGCTATCTAAATTTCTCTTGGCTATTTGATATTTTTCCTAACTATGCCATCGTGCTTCAGTCCCTTTCTAGCTGTGGCGAGGGGGGCGTTTGCCCAGGTTCACCTGGTGCACCAGTTGCGGCCCTACCTGGACCATGAGTCACTGCTCGCAGTGACTCATGCCCTTATCACCTCGAGGTTCGACTACTGTAACACTCTCTACATGGGGCTACATTTGAAGAGTGTTCGGAAATTCCAGATCGTGCAAAATGCAGCTGCGAGAGCAATCATGGGTTTCCCTAGATAAGCCCATGTCACGCCAACACTCCGAAGTCTGCATTGGTTGCCGATCAGTTTCCGGTCACAATTCAAAGTGTTGGTTATGACCTATAAAGCCCTTCATGGCATTGGACCAGAATTTCTCTGAGACCGCCTTCTGCCGCACGAATCCCAGCGACCAGTTAGGTCACACAGAGTTGGCCTTCTCCGGGTCCCGTCGACAAAACAATGTTGTCTGGCGGGACCCAGGGGAAGAGCCTTCTTTGTGGCAGCCCCAACCCTCTGGAACCAACTTCCCCCAGAGATTAGGATTGCCCCCACCCTCCTTGCCTATCGCAAACTCCTTAAAACCCATCTCTGCCATCAGGCATGGGAAAATTGATTCCCCTGGGCCGTTCCCGCTTTACGTATGGTTTGTATGAGATGTATGATTGTTTTTTATATTAAGGGTTTTAAATTGTTTTTTTAACTATTGGATTTGTATTTTTCTGTTGCTGTGAGCTGCCCCGAGTCTTCGGAGAGCGGTGGCATACAAATCTAATAAATAAATAACATTCTTAGAAAACACATTCCTACTTTCATTTAAGAAAAAACCCTCATTTTATCGTAACTGCCCTTTCTATATAATAGAAAATATCCAAATTTACGTCTCTTTAAAAACCCAAGAAGGAAAGAATTTTTTTTAAAAAGAATATAAGGAAAAAGGAAAGAAAAAAGAAGAGCGGAAAAGAAAAAGAAAAGGAAAACCACTATTCATATCATATCTTAACCTATACATAGGAGGAAGGGTTGTTGTTAGATATTCTTCTGAAGTAGGAACAGAACACGGCAACACCAATTTTGACGCAACAAGTACATATATGAATATTGCATAGTTAGTAGTTGATATAGCTGGAAGAATCAACATAGAAGCTCTCTGCCATCATTGTCCCTATGGAGGGCAAACAAAGCTATTTCTAGGGGATATCCAAATCTGAAGCCAAGTATATAGATTTACTTCCAAGCACTGCAGTTACATGGCCATTGTATTTTTTAATTTTTTTGTCAACTGGGCTGAAACTATCCCAAACTCAAATGGAAGTAGAAGTCAAAATACAGTGACTTTAAAAATTGATCAAAATCATAATTAAAATTGTATACATGTTAAGAATTATCCAAAGATATAAAATAGCAATATTTACTTTATCCGCTCTGTGGAGCCCAAGAAATGTTTTTGGAACGGGGAGAACAAAACTTCAGTTTTCACAAATCTTGTAATGTTAAGCTTTCAAGCAATTGATGTCTGCCTTAAGAGTCCATTTATCTATCACAAATGTGAAATGCAGAGATTGTTTTTAAAGAAAAGAAACCAAACCTTTATAAAACACTGTGAGGCCCATATTGAAAAGAAGCCATCCATAAATAAAGAGGATTGACTGTTTAACCTGAAAATGATTAGATAACACTTTCAAGTACTATCTTCCACATGGTTGGTTGAAGGAAGCACTCCTTGGCATACAATGAAAGCAAAAGGAATTTAAAAGAGACCACACGTGAGAACTAAAATTTTATTTGTATGTTTGTTAGTTGGTTTGATTTCTAAGCCGCCCTTCTTGAAGTGACTCAGGGAGGTTGTATATATTGCAGTCAAACATCATAAAGTCCATCACTTATGACCACAAGAGTGCCCCAAATTTCTATTGTTAAGCAAGACATTTGTCCAGTGAATTTTGCTCCATTTTATGACCTCTCTTGTCACAGTTGTTCAGTAAACACGTCGCTTGTTAAGTTAGTAACATGGTTGTTAAGGGAATCTGACTTACCCATTGATATAGCCTGTCAGAAGGGGATCGCCAAAGTGGAAATCACGTGACCCTGAAACACTGCAACCATCATAAATATGAGTCGGTTGCCAAGCATCAGTATTTGATAGCAGTCTACAAGTATACGAGGGGATGCCACAGAGAGGAGGGGATCACTTTATTCTCCAGGGCACCAGAGGGCCAGATGAGGAACAATGGCTGGAAGCTGACCAAGGAGAGATTCAACATGGAGATAAGGAGGAACTTCCTGACGGTCAGAGCGATTAACCAATGGAACAACCTACCAGCGGACGTTGTGAACTCCAACACTCTGGACATTTTTAAGAGAAGATTGAACTGCCACTTGACTGGTGTGCTATAGGGTTCCTGCTTGGACAGGGGGTTGAAATTGATGGCCTTCATGGTCCCTTTTAACTCTAACAATAAACAAACAAACAAACAAACAAACAAATAAATAAATTGGATGACTATGGGGATGCTGCAATGGTCATAAGTGTGAAAAAGGGTCATAAGTCAGTTGTTTCAGTGTCATTGTAATTTTGAATGATCTCTAAATGTTGTAAGTTGTAAGTTGAGGATTACTTATATGTTAGAGACTACAGTAGGCCAGTCTAAGATAGTAATAAACATATAATTGGACTTTCTCAGTGAGAAAAGAGCATGGAAATCAGGAGTGGGTGTCAATTACTTTTGCTACCAGTTTGGGAGCAGGAGCGTGCAATGCCTTCTGCTGCATGAATCCCAGCGACCAATTAGGTCCCACAGAGTTGGCCTTCTCCGGGTCCTGTCGACTAAACAATGTCATCTGGTGGGGGCCAGGGAAAGAGCCTTCTCTGTGGCGGCCCCGGCCCTCTGGAACCAACTCCCCCCGGAGATTAGAATTGCCCCCACCCTCCTCGCCTTTTGTAAGCTTCTGAAAACTCATCTATTTATTTATTAATCAGATTTGTATGCCGCCCCTCTCCGTAGACTCGCCAGGCATGGGGAAATTAATATACCCCTTGTTCTGTCGAGCTCTCTGGTAGAATCCTCCCAAAAATGCACAGATACAATTTCAGACACACACACGTTTGAAAATTCAAAACAATGTTCTTTATACCGAAAAATGCAAATAAACGAAGCCCTCTTTTTGTAGAACAAAGAGCACTTGTCTCCAAACAAATTGGTAATTTGTACAAGTCCCTTATCAGTTCTGTGATACTTAGCTTGCAGCTGTGAGGCAATTTACAGTCCTTATTCTTTCACAAAGTGAAACACACTTTGCTCTGGTTTAGTTTCAAAGCGGGAAAAATCAGCACACAAAGATCAAAGTCAGCAAAGCAGGCATGAAACACAACGATCAGATAATTCTCCACAACGGCCAAACCCATAGGCTGCTATTTATAGCAGCCTCACTAATTACCACAGCCCCACCCAACCACAGGTGGCCTCATTTTCTTTGATAATAATCTCTCAATTGTTGTTGCCTATGCAACGCTCTCCGCATACGTGGCTGTATCATTAACTCTTTGATAAAAAAATTCCCCAGACCATGAGAATAAAAGCTAAAAGACCACATGATATATATATCATAGAAACATTTATTAAACAAAACATATATCAACACATAACATACAGATCCCAAACATACCAGTGTGATAATATCACACTGGGACCAATTTGAAGTCACAGGTATTTTTACCCGTCTACCTCAAAAGGTAGAGTACCTAACTTCAAGTATCATCTTTTATAGTAGTTTCATGTCTAATTAACACCCCCTTCCTCCTGTCCATATATGGGGTTGTCTTGCATCCAATTTCATCATAGTTCCTTGGAACTCTCTAGATTAATCCATCAAGTTATTTATCTTGTTTATGAATGTTTATTGGCCTAAACAATAGGATTTCTTCATCTTGATACAGGATGTAAACATGTTTTTGTACATTCTTGCTTTTCTGGCAAGGACTGCTGTCCAAAAGGTCGGAAGTTTAGTACTCTAATAAGAGTGTTTTGTATCCATCTAGGCCTTAGATGCCTAGATTCTATAGATTCTATAGATTCTTCTCTCAATCCCTCCTCTTATTCTTCTAAGAATTATTTATCAAAATTCTTGGAACATGTCTATCATAATGCAGACCACCCAATTCTTGGGGATATTCATCCTTATGTCAGCGGGCCTTCCATCAGATAAAGCAAACCAGCATACATTTGATACAGATACAGAACTTAATACATAACTTAATACAATGCTTATAATAACTCCTACAAATGAGTCTGGCAACCAAGAGTTGGAGTGTTCCATATGTCACTAGATGTAGCATTGTATGATTCTACTCCTAACTGCAGTTTCTTGTGCTTTATTTCTACTTGCATAACTCATCTCCCATGTCTATATCTATATGCCTTTATGGTTACTCTATTTTATATTATAGATTCATTACCTCCTTTTCCAATGCACATGTTCAATGCCGCATTTGCTTAAATTGAGTTCTTTAAGGCATATCAGGGACGTATACTCAACAAATCATCTTACATGTTTATACTACTCCCACCTTATTCATGAGTGTGGAATATGTCACCAAGTATATTCTATTCTCTAGGCTTTGATCAAACAACATTTGTAAAGATAGGCCTCTAAATAAACCATTATCTTGGTATATGCTTATAATGGGGTACATATACCATTTCTCCACCTTCTGGGACATGTTTATGTATTGTTTCTTTCACCTCACCTTTCTCTATTGTAATGCCTGCTAATACATGACTATCATGTTATAGTGTAGAATGATTTTTTCCTCTCAGTTACCCTTTCACAAATGACCCATTTGTTTACAACAAATGTTACCTCCATAAATGTTAGATTTGTCTATTTTACAGGGCCCATCTAATCCAGTTGCAAGAATGCATAAGCATGAACATATAAGTCACTAAATTAAAAACCCACTTGTCTTAGGGCTTCAGCTTTTTTCCCTTTCCAGCAACTCTATGGATAATTGTGTTCACACCTCTTGCCTATATATTACATACCAATTGGCTGGTAACATATTTCCCTACAATCACCAGGCATATTTTACTCTGTCCATTTAGAACATCCCAAGTAATCACCCTTGCAAGTTAGATTTCATAACAATCTTGACTTCTTCAAACAATAGGGGACATATATGCATTATATCTGGCTTGTTAATTCCCCTTTTCTTAACGTCTCCCATCTCCCTTGTTTAACTTCGTCTCATTTTATTCACATAGCTCATTTGCTGAAGCTACATTGTATAAAAAATACCAGTTTGGAAGGTGTTTTTGTTTCATGATATAGCAATAATAATTCGTCTTCTATAATCCTTCACTTCTTATACAAAGGTATGTAATCTATACCTTTAAAAATATTACTCATAAATTACTTCCACTTCATAGCTAGTGGATCTGAGGCATATTCCAGTTTTCAAATCTGGATCAATTAATACTAGTGATGATGTTTGTGTATACCAATGATCCTGTCCGGTATGGCAACAGAGCTGCTATCCTATCACCAGGTGATTAGATAACACAGCCTCTGATCCCATCCCCTTTGTGTACAGTATAACATTCCACAAAACAATCACCAACTTTATTATCACATTCATGCTGCTATGTATTATGTGTACTAGCCCCCCCCCCCAGCGTATAGTTGCATGTCATGTGTATATGTGACAGTATTGTATACACTAACACTCTGAATTCAGGGGCTTACATCCACAAATTTACACAACATAAATGTGACTTATTCAGATATATCCTCTTCTCTATGAGAATGACAATGGCAAAATAAAACATTCCTATCCAGATTCACAAATCCACCCTCCAAAGTTCCATTTATGAAAAAAAAACATTAAAAGGTTTCTCAGTCCTTCTTTCTCTCACTCTGCTTCCGGGAGACACTGATAAACTGACAAAGTCCATTCCTTCATGCATCAGACCCTTCATATGTGTCCATGGCATGCACAGTCATCTCAATCATTATCAGTCTTTTCCATGGACATTCCCAAATAAACTTCCAGTTGTGTCCTTTTAAGTTTTCAATCAGGAATCTGTCACTCTTAAAATTATGCACTTGTAAATAAGCCACCAGCCCGTCAGACCTTAAATGAGAAAAAACTGGGACAAGTACTTTTTAGTTGTTTCAGAGACAATTTAGCATCTCAGTGCATCTCATTCCAGTATTACACACTTAAATATACATTGCACAATCATTTATACACATACAAATGCTAAAGGTAAACGTTTCAAAGTTGTTATAACTTTATACTGCTTCTGGGATTCAATTTTCTCCCCAGCCTTTGCCAAATACACTCAGACAGAAGGGAATCCTTTTCAGTTCCCTATTCTACTAAATAGACCATAAAACGTGTACCTATATCATTATTAATATACATTATTAATATACATATTAATATACATATACTTTTCCATACCAAGGCATATTTGTTTCACTATTATATTCACTCTCATCTTAAGTATTTATCATTACAAATGAAAATGTTTTCACCCATCCACTTAAAGGATTCAATTCTTACCCAAATACATATCTCAACTGCTGGCATTTTTCCCCCCCCCACTCAATTCACTGAAATAACCAGCTAGCAGGTTACCTACTACAATTAGTCCTCTCATTCCTTTGAATTCAAACAGTACACTGAGATCCAGAAATACCCTCCTCTCCAGATTTTCCAAGTTCACCATTAAAGACCCTTTGGTCCTGGGAATTCAATATTACCAGGTTCACCTTGTGTACCAGCTGGATCAGCTGGACCAGGGCAACCATCAGGTCCAGTTGAACCAGGAAGACCTAGACCTGGGCTTCCAAATTGTCCTGGAAGACCTCATAGACCCATCAGACCAGGTGCACCAGTGGGGACTAATAGCATCAGCTAAACCTTGTACCACCATATTTGCCATAAGACCCTGGATCACAAGATCCAGATTCTCCAAAAAGAACCTATTGAACCACAAAAACCTTGAGGCCCTGTTTAACCAGGTTCACCAGGCTTGCCTGGAGGTTCCTGGTCAACAGGAAAACCAAGTAATTTATTTATTTATTTATTTATTATTTGGATTTGTATGCCGCCCCTCTCCGAAGACTCGGGGCGGCTCACAACAAGTGAAAAACAATCCAATACAATCCAATTAATTAAAATATTATAAGTTTAAGAAAATCCCCTGTACTAACATACACACATACAGACATACCATATATAACTTCAACGTGCCCAGGGGGAGATGTTTAGTTTCCCCATGCCTGACGGCAAAGGTGGGTTTTGAGGAGTTTACGGAAGGCAGGAAGAGTAGGGGCAGTTCTGATCTCCGGGGGGAGTTGGTTCCAGAGGGCCGGTGCCGCCACAGAGAAGGCTCTCACCCTGGGGCCCGCCAACCGGCATTGTTTAGTTGACGGGACCCGGAGGAGGCCCACTCTGTGGGACCGAATCGGTCGCTGGGATTCGTGCGGCAGAAGGCGGTCTCGGAGATATTCTGGTCCAGTGCCATGAAGGGCTTTAAAGGTCATAACCAACACTTTGAATTGTGACCGGAAATTGATCGGCAGCCAATGCAGACTGCGGAGTGATGGTGAAACATGGGCATACCTGGGTAAGCCCATGACTGCTCTCGCAGCTGCATTCTGCACGATCTGAAGTTTCCGAACACTTTTCAAAGGTAGCCCCATGTAGAGAGCATTACAGTAGTCGAACCTCGAGGTGATGAGGGCATGAGTGACTGTGAGTAATGAGTCCCGGTCCAGATAGGGCCGCAACTGGTGCACCAGGCGAACCTGGGCAAACGCCCCCCTCGCCACAGCCGAAAGATGTTGTTCTAATGTGAGCTGTGGATCGAGGAGGACGCCCAAGTTGCGGACCCTCTCTGAGGCGGTCAATAATTCCCCCCCAGGGTGATGGACGGACAGATGGGATTGTCCTTGGGAGGCAGAACCCACAGCCACTCCGTCTTATCCGGGTTGAGCTTGAGTCTGTTGACACCCATCCAGGCCCCAACAGCCTCCAGGCACCGGCACATCACTTCCACCGCTTCGTTGACTGGGCATGGGGTGGAGATGTAAAGCTGGGTATCATCCGCATATTGATGATACCTCACCCCATGTCCTTGGATGATCTCGCCCAGCGGTTTCATGTAGATGTTGAATAGCAGGGGGGAGAGGACCGACCCCTGAGGCACCCCACAAGGGAGAAACCTAGGAGTCGACCTCTGGCCCCCCACTAACACCGACTGCGACCGGCCAGAGAGGTAGGAGGAGAACCACTGAAGGACAGTGCCTCCCACTCCCAACCCCTCCAGCCGGTGCAGAAGGATACCATGGTCGATGGTATCGAAAGCCGCTGAGAGGTCAAGGAGCACCAGGACAGAGGATAAACCCCTGTCCCGGGCCCGCCAGAGATCATCCATCAACGCGACCAAAGCGGTTTCCGTGCTGTAACCGGCCCTGAAACCCGACTGCCGGGGACCTAGATAATCGGCTTCTTCCAAGGACCGCTGGAGCTGGAGTGCCACCACCTTCTCGACAACCTTCCCCATAAAGGGAAGGTTGGAGACTGGACGATAGTTGTTAAGTACGGCTGGGTCCAGGGAGGGCTTCTTGAGGAGGGGGCGCACAAGCGCTTCTTTATAGAGTGATGGAAAAACTCCCCTCCCCAAGGAAGCGTTGGTAATCTCCTGGGCCCAGCTCCGTGTCACCTCCCTGCCGGCCGAAACCAACCAGGAGGGACACGGATCCAGTAAACAGGTGGCGGAACTCACAGCTCCAATGGCCTTGTCCACTTCATCAGGTGTCACCAGATCAAACTCTTCCCAGACAGGTGGACAAGTACGTGCCCCAGTCACCTCGACTGACTCGTTGTCAGTCGACTCTGTTTTACAATTGGAGTCGAGGTCGGCTCGGATCCGAGCGACTTTATCAGCGAAAAACGTGTTAAAGTCCTCGGCACTACTCTGTAAGGGCTCCCCAACTCCCCCCTGGTTAAGAAGGGAGCGGGTCACCCTAAACAGAGCGGCCGGGCGGGATTCCGCTGATGCAATCAAGGCGGCATGGTACGCGCATCTTGCCGCCTTGAGCGCCACTTTGTAAGTCTTAATAAAAGCTCTTACAAGTGTTCGATCAGATTCAGACCTACTCTTCCTCCATCGCTTCTCTAGACGTCTCTTTTGGCGTTTCAACTCCCGGAGCTCCTCGTTGAACCATGGGGCTCTACGGGGTCTAGCGCCACGGAGAGGTCGCAAAGGCGCAATCCGGTCGAGAGCCTCCGCAGCAGCCGTATTCCAGGCCTCCGCAAGAGACTCCACCGAACTGTGGATGAGTGCCTCTGGAATAACCCCAAGCGCCGTCTGGAAACCCTCTGGATCCATTAGGCGTCTGGGGCGGAACATCTTCATTGGTTCCGCCTCCCTGCGGGGAAGGATTGGAGCCAGGAAGTCAAGCCGTAGTAGAAAATGGTCTGACCATGACAAAGGCACTGCTTCTAAGCCCCTTAGTCTCAGACCATTGCTCAATTGCTCGGAAAGGAATACCATGTCAGGTGCGTGCCCCCCCTCATGAGTTGGACCCCGTACTACTTGAGTCAGGTCCATGGCTGTCATGGTGGCCATGAACTCCTGTGCCAACCCCGAGGTTTCGCCGAGTGACGGCAGGTTGAAGTCCCCCAAGACAATAAGTCTGGGGAACTCCACCGCCAACCCGGCTACCTCCTCGAGTAGCACAGGCAGGGCTTTTGACACGCAGCTGGGAGGCAGGTACGTGAGAAATAAGCCCACCTGAACCCCTAAGTCCAACTTCATCAAGAGAGACTCGCAACCCGCAATTTCCGGAGCAATGAGTCCACGTAGGCAAAGGCTCTCCCTGGCTATAATAGCCACTCCTCCCCCCCTTCCCCGAGGTCGAGGTTGATGCCATATCTGAAACCCAGCTGGGCAAATTTCAGAGAGAGGAACACCCCCCTCTGGGCCCAGCCAGGTTTCAGTAATACATGCCAGGTCGGCCTCCTCATCCAGGATCAAATCCCGGATGAGGAGAGCTTTATTTACCACCGACCTGGCATTGAGTAGCAGCAACCTGAGCCCAGGGCCAGAGTTACATTCATCACCAGTACCCAAGATTGGGCTCACAGAGCCAGAACAAGGGATCGTTATTAAGCAACGATCCCCCGTTCCCCTGGAACGGCTAACTCTGTGGCCCCCGCCATATCTGCCTCTCCCCAGCAACACTGGAATATTCCGACCCTCTGCCACCCCAGAGATCAGTGCCCCTTCCTCTCCTGTCTCCCGAGCGTCAGGTGGGCCAAATCTGTCGTTCATACTATTTTCATTCATCTCATGCATACCACAACCCCACCCACTCCAACCATCACAGTCACACCAATCATTCATCCTATGCACAATATTACATACACCCCAGTCATCCATTCATTAAGAAACCCCCCAATAATATTAAGATTAAATTAGTAATAATTAAAATAGATTAACTTGATTATTAAAATACAATAAGAAAAATATCTAAATTTATCAAATTTTAAAAAAACCTATAAATATAAAACTGAATAAAAATAACAATAAAAATACAGAAAATACAAATATAGGTAATAGTGAATGATTCAATTCATTTAGGGAATCCGGTCAGCAGCAACTAATAAAAGTGCTAAGGTTCTCAACGTGCTGAGTTTCCCAAAGTGCCAAGTTTTTCAAAGTGCCAAGTTTTTCAAAGTGCCAAGTTTCTCAAAAGTGCCAAGTTTCTCAAAGTGCCAAGTTCTCAGGGGCAGAGGTTATTCAAAAGTCAAGGATCATTCAGCATCTCTCTCTCTCCCCCCCCCCAGAATAGGGAGGGGGCGTCCATGTCTGTATAACTCTCCCACCACCAGACCTTGCTCTACCAGTCCTCCTCCCTTGGTCTCCTTTCAGTCTCCTCTCTCCTATTGCAATGGTCAGTTCTCCGTCCGCCAGGCCTCCTCCAGCGCCGAGCGCACCCACCGCACAGCTGCTCAGCGTCCCGGTCTGCCTGGCTGGTCGCATTGTCCTCACGAGTGTCCTCCTCCAACACAGTCAACTCGATCGGCTCACCCGACTCACCAGCTTGTTCATTCGCGAATCTCACCCCAACTCCTTCACCCGTCCCCCCAGCCTCAATCTCGGCGTGGGAACATTCCCGGAGCGAGAGAGGAACTCAGGGAGAGAACTCGGAGGCGGGGCAGTTCACTCACTCCACAGCGGCCGCCATGTTCCGAGCCCCAGCTGTTCGGGGCTCTCAGCTCTCCGCTCTCCCACAGCAAAAAACAGGGGGAGGACGCCGCACAGGAATCGGGCATCAAGATGAAGAACCTTCGGCCCACCGAGTATGCACGCCGGCTCACTGAATATCCACGCCGGCTCGCTGAATATGCACCCCGGCTCACCGAATGTGCCCGCTGGCGGCCGCCATCTTCCGAGCCCCAGCTGATCGGGGCTCCCAGCTCTCAGCTCTCCCACGGCCAAACCAAGGAGAGGACGCCGCACAGGAACCGGACACCGAGACAAGGAACTTTCAGCTTCCCGGACATGCACACTGGCCTCCAAACTAGTTCAAAACCACCTATATTTTTGATGTTATCGCCGTAGTCCAGCGGAGCAGCGGTATCCCTTCCTTCTCGCTGCTCTGCCGGAACCCAGTAGGCGGAGCAGCGAGATACAATACAAAACAAAAAAACCCCCAGCAACACCACTAAAGCCAACAGGGCTGACTACTACTAATATCAGCTTGTCCTGGAGTACCTTCTTCACCAGGTACACCAGATTTACTTTTGTTATCAACAGTATCAGGTTATTCATCCCAACCACTGTATTCCCTTATTTATGTTAATCCAATACCCATGTTTTAGTATATACCCTCATTCACACTCAATCAACAACAAACGTTCTTTCACAATGAATGGAAAACAGTTATGCATCCTTTCATGCATATGTCCAACATATTTCTCACACTAAGTTAAATTATTAGTTGTCCTTCTTCTTCCCTACTGCCTCTTTTACAGTACCTCATCTTTACTCAATAATCCACATCTTATACAGGCATTTCTTATAATCAGTCACACCGATCATTCAGCTTTATTTTTCTCAGACAGCATATAAAAACCCCTGCTTATCACATACATTGCTTACTACCACTGCTTGTTAAATCTCTTCTATCCCATTTTTGTTACATTTGTAAAGCAACCCCCTTTCACAAAACCTTTCCCAGTTCACTTACTAGCAGCTAAACAAAATTATACTATAAACAAACACCCTACCAGTCTATACTAATCCATTCAAATGCCTTCAGCCTCTAACACCTTCCTTCACCACAGGAAATCATCAATCTAAAACTATCAAACCTACCTGTCTTCTAAATCACAACAGTTTTATCTAATGTAGCTATACACTTTTTATTACATTCTGTAGCTAACCCAACATTCACTACCACAAACAACCCAAATACTAACACTACTATTATAACAGCCAGAGTTGGAAGGGACCTCAAAGGTCATCTAATCCAACCCCCTTTCTTCAGCAAACAGCTCTCTACCAACTCATAAAAATGACAACAGGCAAACCGCTCCACTATGTAATCGCTGGCTTCATTCCAGCATCCTCATACGTATCCTCCCACATCATATCTTCTAACAGTTTTCACATAGGAGTATTTCTTCATCAATAAACAATATAAAACACAGAACCACAATCCCAAACATATGTATAAACACTACTTATACCATGCTGTACAAAACAACCACACTTCCCTGTATTCTCTCAGATTACAAACCACAGAGAGAAAATAATGTGTAAAAGGAAAAGAATGTTGCACAATCAACATTCATACACTCATAAACAACTTTCTCTTCCCTTAAAACAGAGCCAAATCCAGAAATACGTTACCATACAGTGCAAAAATCTATTGTCACAGAACCGATTTATCTAAATCTACACGAGCTTCTCAGCTGTATTCAATGATGCCACAGATTTAATCCAGAAAGCAAGTGTCTATCATTGAATTCTACTCAATTGTGAAAATTTTTCCTAAAATGTTTAGCTTCCTTACGAGCATTTTAAAATCCAGCAACAATTGTCACAGCAACAATTAAATATTTTCATTTCATAACACCACAAGACTCCCTACCAGTACTTTATTCCATTTATCAGATTTGTGTACAATTCATAATTCATAATCAAAGCTTTTTACAATAAAATAAAATATGATTCCCCTCATCTTGAATCTCAAGATATCCTTCAAAATCTCCCAGCTAGCAATTTTCTTATGGGCATACAATAAGAGACTATTACCTCCAACAGATATAAAAGGCAATTGTTAAAGAAAATCCAATTCCTGCTATGTATCTTGACTAGGTTGTTTTAGAGATACAGTGTTAGCTTTTCCTTTAACTTAATAAGTAATTACTAGTAACTTAATAGGCTTGACATTCCATCTCAGTTCACTGATTCAAACCAAGATAAACACTTACCGGTATATCAAAAAACATCAAAATAGCTATTTCCCTCAATACTGGACTCCAGTTCATCATATGTAAAACATACACTCTACTATGCATAGAAAAAAAACCTCTTTCATATCCACATCTATACACTAATCTTGGAATTCACCAATACGGAATTCCCTCCAACTGCCACATAAAGCCATAAAAAAAACCCCTTTATAACTCTTTCTCATCCTCAACCTCTTAATATACGTAACAACTCAGCCACAGAACTGCAAACCTTTCGCCTGTGTATTAAACACATGCCATCTATCCCAATACAATATTTAAATTCTCTACTCTCTCACATAACAAATATCCACAAATCCCCTCATCTCCAGCTGCTTATAAACCAAGCCTGCTGTAATAAATTAATCCTCCTTCAAACCTACTGCACCAAACTATCCCAGGAACAACAATAGCCCCTCAACAATTAACAACTTACTTCCTCAAAAAGAAAACACAGCCTGTCAACCCACTTAACTTCAAAACAGCCTCACATTCTCACATTCCTTGTTTTAAACAAGCAATATTATAAACCCTACACATACAGCCTCAACTCCAATTCATCAAACAAAAAAAACCCTTAGTACTTACCATCTATCTCTGATTATTAATCACATTTATCAAAAGCTCTATTTCTCAAGAATTCAAGAATATCAGTTAGACTTCCCTACACCTCTTGCAATAATCTTTTCGCTCTACCAGCAATCTAACTATAACCATATGTATTACACTTCTTAAATCATACCAGCAAAAGGACAAAATACTACATAGCACAGCTGCTATTTCCCCATAAAGGCACCATTCTGCTCTTCAATGCAAGACCTACAAACAACCTACATCCCTTGTCAGAGAGGGGGGGGGGGAAAGAAAGAAGAAAAACAAAACAAAACACATACTTCCACCACAGCATCTGCTGTCAGTTTTAAGTAGACGAAACCCATTCCTAGCATACGCTATATCCTAAGTTTAAAATCAACACCCATATTTATGTTCCATAATAAAATCCCTGTTTCATTATGTCATAGACGTTCACCCTGAAGTGAAACATAAGCAAACCGATATTCAACTATGTAAATATCCACTCTGATCCCTTTAAAACTCTTACTCCACAGTGTCACCACCCAACATGTGTTTTAAATTAGTTCTCGTGCACAAGAACCCAGCACAAATATAGAGACATTTCTCTCACATGCTCTGCGTGCCCACATGTATTCAATCATGCTACTACATATCACCAACTCAGGATCAGACCCCTTGGCCACCTTTACTCACCAAGGACGCTTGCTCTCGCCGGCAGCTGCAATTTTTCCCTGGGAAACCTCTTATTCTCTTGGCCTCTCAGTTCGAAAAGAAGCTAATTCCTGGACATGGAAGCAAGAGAAAACCAGCCACTGGAAAAAACTCCAGTAAGGGCCCTGCCAGGTTTCTCTCGTCCTCCATCCAGGAAAAAAGTTCTCGGGCCCCACGTTGGGCGCCAATTGTTAAAAAAATTCCCCAGACCATGAGAATAAAAGCTAAAAGACCACATGATATATATATCATAGAAACATTTATTAAACAAAACATATATCAACACATAACATACAGATCCCAAACATACCAGTGTGATAATATCACACTGGGACCAATTTGAAGTCACAGGTATTTTTACCCGTCTACCTCAAAAGGTAGAGTACCTAACTTCAAGTATCATCTTTTATAGTAGTTTCATGTCTAATTAACACCCCCTTCCTCCTGTCCATATATGGGGTTGTCTTGCATCCAATTTCATCATAGTTCCTTGGAACTCTCTAGATTAATCCATCAAGTTATTTATCTTGTTTATGAATGTTTATTGGTCTAAACAATAGGATTTCTTCATCTTGATACAGGATGTAAACATGTTTTTGTACATTCTTGCTTTTCTGGCAAGGACTGCTGTCCAAAAGGTCGGAAGTTTAGTACTCTAATAAGAGTGTTTTGTATCCATCTAGGCCTTAGATGCCTAGATTCTATAGATTCTATAGATTCTTCTCTCATTCTTGTTCTGAATCCAAGGAGGAGCTAGATAATTGATCTCCTTCTGAGCTGTCTGCCACAGTCTCCTCCTCCCCTTCACTCATGTCTTCTTGGTCAGAGGAGCCTTCATCATCAGATTCCACCGGGGGCAAAACAGGCCTGTAGCATGTGGATGTCTCCCCCACATCCACAGTCCTTGGGGCAGGAGGTGGGCCAGAGCCAACCACAACACCCCTTAGCTATTATAGTTTATGTATGGTCTGGTTCAGCTGTATGACTATTTTATAAGGGTTTTTAAAAATTATTTTTAACTATTAGATTTGTATATTGTGCATATTGTTGTGAGCCGCCCCAAGTCCTCAGAGAGGGGCGGCATACAAATCTAATAAATTATTATTATTATTATTATTATTATTATTAATTATTATTATATGCGCAAAGTGTTTTTGATGACATTCGGGATGGAGCCTCCCACCACTACTACTGGTTTGCTAAACCAGTGCAAACCAGTAGCAACCCACCAATGGTGCAAAAGTCTGAAGAAATGAAAAAGATACAGTGGAAAGCAAGAGGAGGGGAAGAGAGGAGAGGAAAGTGTGTGTGTTTATGTGTGTGTGTGTGTGTGTGTGTGAGAGAGAGAAGGCTGTATACATCTGGTTTTCTGCTTAAATTATGGCTTCTCATTTATTTTTATTTTATTTATTCGATTTTTATGCCACCGTTCTCTTTAGACTCATTACACTGGTTTGTCAAAGTTTATTTTTGACTTTCAAAGGTAGATTTGGAATTTGAGTATTGGGGAAAGCTTGACATTGTATTTGCAATATCTGTTTCTTGATTTTCAATTAACACTATATTTGCAATTTCAATTGACACTGTATTTGCAAATTTCTCTTTCTTGGTTTTCAATTAACCTTTGTCAAATTTCGGGCCAGAATTATATTCCATATTTTTTTGATCATTCAGTTTTGCCATTTTTTGGTATTCCAAGTAACATACTGATTAAAATCCAAAACTACATTTAAAAGAGAAAAGAAAGCAACAGACTCTGAATCTGAACAATCTAACCACTTGTACAGAATTGTAAAACGTTAAACGTTAAAGCTTCCAAAAAGTTTTTTTTTTTAATAATTGGTCAGATAAGCCACTTGTGCCAGGCTCACTATATGAATGGAAAAGGAAAACAACCTTTAGTTTAATTTAATGGCGGTTAAGTACCACATCCATGATTTGTTTTAAATGTTTTTCAAAACTGTGCTGAAACTGTTTTCTACTGAATGATTCCTCAACCCTTTCCATTGAGAATGGAATTTAGGCATGAATGAGTACAAAACCAAGCACCCATAAACTTCTGAAATTAAATGTCTATACAGATTCTCAGATATCCAAGTTATGGTTGCCTCAAAGGTGCTTTTTCAAAAGGCAACTGGACTTTCTTTCTTTTGCTTTGAAGATGTTTCACTGCTCATTGAACAAGCTTCTTGAGTTCTGACAAAATGGTGCAGAATGGAAGTAATTTATGATCCTTGTAGTCACTGCCTCCCCCTGCCTCCCCCCCCCCAAATATTTAACTACATTAGAAATTGGAAACATTTTGCACTGGCTGATAAATGTTTCCCTAAGTGATTAAAAGGGTTTGAGCTTTTCATTTGAGAGCATAATGGGAATGCATTGAAATGGTGAAGGTGTGTGGGGGGCAAGGAAATACTGTAATTTATATTATAGCTTTATCTGAGAGTGATAGCTTTAATTGTTCCCTGCCTGTCAAAGTCTCATTTGATTTTTTTCCCACAAGCAAATTAGAATTTCTCAACACTAATTGTTCCAGCTTTTTTGCTATTAATATTCCAAGATATTTAAAAGAGAAAAAAAATGAGTTGCAACCCTGAAAGTCCATGAATTTTCTGCTGTATCCGACAGGAACTTCTGACAAAAAACAGGGTTATAAATAACCCACTTGCTTGTTGTATGTATGTATGTTTTTGTTTGTTTGTTCTGTTATATGTTATAATCAATATTTTTTTTAAAAAAAGAATAATTAGCAGGAAACAAACAAACAACCATTTTGTTCCTTTTTAACATCAGGACTGATATTTCAGAAATTAAAAAAAACAATCTATACAACTTTGGGTGTTGTTCTTACTGGGTTAGAATTGAAAATCAAATTATACGTGTACAGAGTAATCTTATGTTGAGTAAGATTAATACAAATACTAATATAATATTGGTTCTTATACTGTGAAGCTTTCCACTAAAAGTTCAATTATAATTGCAGAAAAGAAAGAGGAACATTTATACCTCTATTGTTGTCCTGTTTTGGCCACCAGCCCATACTTTAATGCTCTTTTTTTTCTGTTAACATTAACTGGAAATCTTGTAACAAAAGGTCACCTCTCTTCAGATGCGAATTTTCTATTGCCTTTGCTCAGGGATGTTTTATGAGCTTTGGATTCCCTGTACTTTATTTATTTATTTTATTCATTTATTTTGTCCAATACACAATGAGGGTTTTAGTGGGTATACAGTATATCTATATACACATAGTAAAATGATGAAGGTTATAGAGGAGATACTCATAGTAAAATATATTTAAGAAATAATAGAAAAGAAGGTATAGTAATAGAACATATCAATGAAAGAATAGAAGAAGAGATATAGGAATAGAAGAAAGGTATAGGAGATATAGGAGAGCAATAGCACAGGGGACGGAAGGCACTCTAGTGCACTTGTACTAGCCCCTTACTGACCTCTTAGGAATCTGGATAGGTAAAGGGTAAAGTGTTGGGGGTTTGGGGATGACACTATGGTTCCACGCTTCGACAACTCGGTTACTGAAGTCATATTTTTTACAGTCAAGTTTGGAGCAGTTAATATTAAGTTTAAATCTGTTGTGTGCTCTTGTGTTGTTGTGGTTGAAGCTGAAGGAGTCGCCGACAGGCAGGACGTTGCAGCATATGATATTGTGGGCAATACTTAGATCTTGTTTAAGGCGTCTTAGTTTAAACTTTCTAGGCCCAGGATTGAAAGTCTAGTCTCGTAAGGTATTCTATTTCAAGTGGAAGAGTAGGGGTCTTCTGGTGAAGTATCTTTGGACATTTTCAAGGGTGTTAATGTCTGAGATGCGATATGGGTTCCAAACAGATGAGCTGTATTCGAGGATGGGTCTGGCAAAAGTTTTGTAAGCTCTGGTAAGTAGTGTGAGATTGCCAGAGCAGAAGCTACGTATGATTAGGTTTACAACTTTTGAAGCCTTCTTGGCTATATTGTTGCAGTGGGCTTTGGCACTTAAATCTTTTGTTATTAGTATACCAAGGTCTTTAACCGAGTGGGCATTATCTGTGATAATTTGATTATTCAGTTCGTATTTGGAGTTTAGATTCTTCTTCCCAATGTGTAGGACAGAGCATTTGCTAGTTGAGATTTAGAGTTGCCATGTGTTAGACCACTCAGAAACAGCGTCAAGGTCTTTTTGGAGAGTAGTTGTGTTATCGGTAGTGTTGAAGAGTTTTACATCGTCGGTGAAGAGGACACAGTTGCTTGTGATGTAATCGCAAAGGTCATTGATGTAGAGAATGAAGAGCGTTGGTCCCAGTATACCTTGGGGAACACCGCTTTTAACAGGGATGGGGGTGGATATGGTGCTTCCTATTTTGACCACTTGTTGTCTGTTTGACAGGAATGCTGTAATCCAGCTATGGAGGGATCCTGAGATGCCATAGGATTTGAGTTTTAGGAGTAGTTTATACTTTATCACCCCTTTCTTCTCTTTCCCAGTTCCTTTCCTAGAACATCTGGAAACTGGACAATTAACAACTGTACATGCAGTTATACATTGGAAGGCTAAAAGAAAAAGAAAACTGTATTGATATCTTCACTTTTAGAATCAAAAGCTTAGTTTCCTTCATGTGTTCAGAATAATCTTGATAGCACATGAGTGCAGAGGGCTATTCCCAAGCTTTTAGCAGATAATACTTCATGGGACAATTTTTTTTTACGCATTAAAGAGCTCTGTTGATTTGAGCGAGCCTATTATTAAAGATCACTTTGCAGATAATATCATTTTTCATTATTAGAAAATAAAAAAGATAAAACATTATTGTGGAAGGGTGCAGTAAAGGAGAAGTGGCTTAGAGATAATTGGTGGTTGTGAAATTCCAGTTAGAAAATATAGTGCTTGTGGATAATGTGTGAACCATTTGCATACGCGATCAGAATTTCTGCTGTGCGGTAAGGAGGCGTTAACTAGGCGTGGGAAGAAAGGTTGAAGCTAGTGACTCAAATCTAAAGACGTTAAAGTACATCCTGCCAAGATGTGAAATATGTCAAGATTTCATGACAATAAATCACTTGACAGAAATGTAGGTTCCACAGCATATTCCACTACAAGGAAAAGAAAGGAAAGAAATAGAAAGAAAGAAAAGGAAAGAATTAGAAAGGCAACTACAGTATATAACCTGAAAGAAAGTTCTTGGGTAAGCATAGCCAGATTTTTGCTCTTCCCTGTATCCTGAGCACTTACTGTAGCAGCACTTTGCGGTCCTTGGCTGGTTGCAAAAACAACTGAATAGAGTTGGACTTTTCCTGGGAGTCTACTACCAGAAAACTCCAACTATAGACTAGACTACAATGTTCAGAAAATGTCTCAGAAGAAAAGCAATTTCAAACCACTTCCATGCAATGATGTGTCTGCATAATCACCAGCAACTGAACCAGGGGTGGGTTCTACTTATCTTCCCCTTTGATTCACATCACGACAGAAGTGCATGATTTGCACTTCCTTTTCTGTTCGGCTCGGTTAATTAGCAGTAATTAAGCCCCAATGAAGACTCGAAAGCAAAGTCACTATGCATATTTGTCTATTTACAAAGAAGTGTGATGGAAACAGCAATGAAATAATAGGGATTTCAGTCCGACTGGCAAAACCCCCTGGTTATCAGCCCAACTGATAACAAGCATCCAAAAGAAAGTCATAAATTCAAGTCATTAGGTCTCAGCATTGACAGGTACTCATAAATGCTTTTCAAAACCAGGATTATGGGATTGCAGAAGGATTTGAGAGAGACCCTTTGGCTGCTAGTTCTCTTTCTCCATATGGACATGTTGAACTTCTGCACCAGGATTTCCCATCATCCTCCCTTTTATACGATTTGTGATGATGATGAGCTGTGCATAGAAGTATTCAATGCCTAGATCTATGTTGCTGAAGATAACTCTGGTCTCCCACTCATCCTTCTTACTCTAGCATCTATAATTGGGTCCACAATATCTTGCTCCTCATCTGACTCTAACATTAACACAGCTAGGGGGTTTGCAGCCTCTGGCAGTTTCCCTGGCCCTAACTCTCCCTCACTCTCACTTTCTAATTCATCTAATAAACACACTGGCCTATGATACCCAGATAGACCTGGTTCGTCCTCCTCAAAGTCCATGATCAAAGGAGCCAGATGTGAGCCAATAACAACACTTCCATCATGAGTTTTGCTCATGCATGTGGGTACATCACTTTCTGGAATTGACACTTTGCACAGAAGCCTTTGCGCATACACAAAGGGGTGGGTGGGTTGTAATCTACGGTGACCAGAGGACTGTTTTGGGAGTGTGGACTGCTGGTCATCACTGCCAGTCAGTGAGCGATGCCAAATTTCTACTACTGGTTCTAATGAACCGGTCCCCACTTGCAGCAATCATCTTTGAACTAAACTCAACTTACTTTCAAAACTGCACAGAATTAACAAATTCTTCTTAACAAAGCAAAGTCGCCATGCCCTGAGACTGAAAAGACTTACAGAAAAGGGATATATATCAGAAAATACTTAAACACTCAAGCTAGAAGGTCTCAGATTTATTCTAACCATTAGATCCAAACAGTCCACAAATCACAAGTTTGAGAATGTGTGTGAAAAAATTTGGGACTGCTAAGTTAATGGGCAGTCAATGTGTCAATCTCTGAGCAGTTCCCACCCTTCATTAGCATAGTCCTACTATCCTCCCAAGATTTGGTCAAACTAAATTAGAATTTATCAAATAGCATATTACTGAATAGTTCCAGAGAGCTTCCTGGTATTCAAAAGATTTCACGTCTTCTAATTTAATTGAAATTTTACAGTAATACCAAAAAATAAAACATGCACTCATTACGAACCCTGAACAAGGTTGTTCTTAGGTATGATGCTTTCTTGCTACCTTCCCACTGAGAAAGGTGTCCACCTTCCTCTTTTGTGTTTCTGACATCAATGTAACTTTAGAGACATGCCACAAAAATGAATTGTCTCCTTACCTGTGGTCTAGATGGCAGTTTGATTTGTACAGCTTTTGTCATATTAGGTTTTTCAAAGTTCACTAAGCAGTTTTCCTCCATAGTAGTTGTAATACAACAGATGGGATGCAGAAGTTAAAGAAGGTCATAAACCATCCAGTGGAATGAGACAGGATGCAAATGTAATTCACCTGGGTGAAGACTAGATTTACTTTATGGAAATCTATAAATGAATCTCACAGGAGCAATTTATGAGACTTTCAGGGCAGAGGCATTTAAGCTAGGAAACTGCCAAATCCCAGCGTCATCTTGAACTGAGAGCAAATACTAAGGAGAACAATACAAAAATAGTGTCCCTGTTCCTTTTAAAGGCAATTGCCATAAACCATTCTATTTGCTTACTTATTTTTCACTATCTGACTATTTCATTTATAGCCATTCATGGGATTGAAAATCATGATGTAGATTTGCTTGTGTATTGAACCAGGGCTGTGCCTGTAAATTAAGCATAGTTTTTGAGTCTTTCTTTGAACATGTCCTCTGTCTGTCCTTCACAGCCTCACAGTGAAGCTGGATGAGTTGTTCAAAAGCAAAATATTACCATCCAGCAAAGCATTTTAAAAAGAGGGGGCTGGATATTTAGAAACAGTCATAACAATTCAGAAGAGCATACAGTATAATTGAATTTTCTTAGCATCTATCCACATGTCTTAAAGCACTCCAGTGCTTAATATCACACACCATACTAAAGACAGACATATACACTGAATGGGAACAAAACTTCAGAAGTGGGAATTTAACAGAAGGCTGTTATATTAAAATTTCACTCAAGAAGAATCATCAGTTAAATGAGTGGGCTGTGAAAACAAAAGAGACAGAAAGATTATTTAAAGGTAAACATTTTCTCAAAATGGTGCCTGCAATTGTGCACCTGAATTATGCATTACACACAGGGCACATTTAAAAGGGATGGAGCTTCAATTGCATGGAACTGCCTTCTACCGCACGAATCCCAGCGGCCGATAAGGTCCCACAGAGTTGGCCTTCTCCGGGTCGCGTTGACCAAACAATGTCGTTTGGCAGGCCCCAGGGAAAGAGCCTTCTCTGTGGCGGCCCCGGCCCTCTGGAATCAACTCCCCCCAGAAATTAGAACTGCCCCCACCCTCCTTGTCTTTCGCAAATTACTCAAGACCCACCTTTGTCGCCAGGCATGGGGAAGTTAGGATATTCCTTCCCCTAGGCCATTACAAGTTATGTATGGTATGTTTGTGTGTATGTTTGGTTTTTATAATAAGGGTTTTTAGTTGTTTTATTAAATTGGATTGTTACATGTTGTTTTTTTTATCATTGTTGTTAGCCCCCCCCCGAGTCTGCGGAGAGGGGCGGCATACAAATCCAATAAATAAAATAAATAAATAAAATAAATAAAATGGATGTGTCCAACATCTTCGCTTGTGTAAATGCCCCCTCCCTCTTATGCAGATTTTCCCAACCTTGGCCATTTTAAGATATGTGGACTTCAGCTCCCAGAATTCCCTAGCCAGCCATGCTGCCCTTTACAGAGCATGCTCTGTGCTGGCTGGAGAATTCTGGGAGTTGAAATTCATGTATCTTAAAACTGCTAAGGTTGGGAAACCCTGCACCCCAGTTCAATAATCCTGTATAATTTATTTATTTAAATTTATCTTCCACCTTCAATGGACTCTGGGTGGTATACCAAACTAGGAAAAAATATATAAAAACAGCTAAAAACATTGAATCAAGAAGACAGCACAATCTAAAATAAACCAATACTATGGGGCAGTGATGGCGAACCCTTTTCCCGACCGAGTGCCTGAAGCATGCAATGCAATGCGTGTGCAGCCTCCACATATGCCCTTTGTGCATGTTCACACGGACCCCTGTGCATGCCTCCATGCATGCATGTTTCCCCCTGGCATAGACCCCCACAACTAGCTTGCCAGCAGTAGGCATGCATGCATGCACTTTGGAGATGAACTTGGGCAATGGATCATGTGCCCACAGAGAGGGTACTATGTGCCACCTGTGGCATGCGTGCCATAGGTTTGCCATCATGGCTATAGGGCAAAACCAACTAAGTAACAAAATATTTATCCAATTTTGTTGCCAGTCAACTCTGGAGGGATCACAAAATACAGAACAATATAAAAAGAATAAATAGAAATGTCTTAAAGAATAATCCAAACAAAGAAGACGAGACGGTTAAAAGATGACAATCCAGTCAACATGTCAAACACTGCAGCCCAAGCTCTGGGGGAACAGCCCAGTTTTCCAATGAGCTTCTATGCCTGAAAGTGAACGTTAACCTGGATTTTTCCAGTCCTAATTCCTTCACCACTACACCATGCCAGTTGCTATCTCAATGCCCGATGGTGGATGCTGCCTATCAAATATTGTCTGGCACTTGCTCCCTGACAAAACAACTGAAAATGAAATTTCAGCTGTTAAACATGATCATGTCTAGTGATTTATTAATTTGTCCAATAACACATGTTGAGACTGTTACGTATCGGATATGATTAAATCCTGACAAAGTTGTTACATTCTATATTGTCAAATGAGTTTTTCTCCGTTTTGTAAAAATCGGGGAAAAGAATGTCAATGTTAATTATTGCCTAACTGCAGAATATCCATATTTCTAACCACTACCTATATTCACTATCAAAATTGAAGGTCTTTATGGAAAAAATATGGGATGAATTAATTTCAGCTTTCATACTGACAAGTATTTAGCAATTGACAGTGGGAGATTTTGTATCTGACAAGTAGCTACTCAGGTTTTCCAGAAGCATAACTGAGATAAACTTTCAGCTCACATTCATAATGTGGAGGAAAATTAGAAATACTGATTTTCATCTTGCTCTCAAAAGTGTTTCATCTTAATGTAAATATAGCTAATAAGTATGATGCTAAAGTAGTTTTTCCTTGTTTTAAACCTACAATAAATATTCCATTATTCAGTCATATAATATTATTCAGACAAGGCAATATAATATAGCAATGAGGACATGCTTGAATACAGCAGTGATTTTGCTTGTATCCTTATTACTTATATCAATATAGATTGTTTCCTGATTGCTTATTTATACCCTATGACAATCATTGTGTGGTACCCCATGATTCTTGATGAACGTATTTTTTCTTTTATGTACACTGAGAGCATATATATCAATGACACATTCCTTGTGTCATTGATATATATGTACACTGAGAGCATATATATCCTTATGTACACTGAGAGCATATATATCAATGACACATTCTATTCTATTCCATTCCATTCCATTCCATTCCACTCCACTCCACTCATAATATTATCTTTCTATCATACCTATCTATCATCTATCAAAGGTATGGATACTGCTGAACAAAATACAAGTTACTGCATTATGGGAACAAGCTAATTCAACACCTGGACAAGAATCAGCTGTTTGCACTTGGTTGCTGAAATCAGAAACAGCAAAGCAGAAACATCATCGAGATGTCATAAGTGTGGGAAGACAGGCCTTTATGACTGATTTATTTATAGCGCAAGTGTATAGAATGGCACAGCGAAAAGTATATAAGCTATAAATATCAAGTCTATTACAATACCAGCTGCCAATGAGTGATGAGTACTTTAGGAAATTTTGCTGCCTTGGTGATGATGTTTATTAATGCACATTTCTTCAGGCCTGGGAATTAGCAAAGAATAACAAAACTTTAGGAATTGACATTTTAAACTTTCGGCTTAGAATGTTGATAAGCATTGTTGGATAGTGTTTTTCAAAGTAGGAGATGTTTCCTCTCCCTCCTTACCCACCAATCTGATCTCATTTAGAACAAATGTTTATGCTCTTCATGTTTAGGGATGAACAAAATCTATGAGATTATTATTTTGTCTTAGTATCCACAGAGGGCTCTGGGATTCTATCTGTCTATCTATCTATCTATCTATCTATCTATCTATCTATCTATCTATCTATCTATCTATCTATCTATCTATCTATCTATCTATCTACCTACCTACCTACCTACATCTATCTATCTATCTATCTATCTATCTATCTATCTATCTATCTATCTATCTATCTATCTATCTATCTATCTATCTATCTATCTATCTATCTATCTATCAACATACTTACCTACCTACCTACCTACCTACCTACCTATCTATCTATCTATCTATCTATCTATCTATCTATCTATCTATCTATCTATCTATCTATCTATCTATCCATCCATTCATTCATTGACCCAGTTTGGGGGTTATAAGTTGCTCTATCTCAGGAGTGTCAAACTCGATTACGTTGAGGGCTCCTCATTCTCCACCTCTTCCACCCTGCTCAAGCAATGGTGGGCTCTGTGGGACAACAGGGTCTCTTATTTCTCCCTCATCATGGCAATCTCCAGCAGGCTGGATATGGGTGTGAGGGACTGGCCCCATGGTGCTTCCTTGTTCAGTTGAAATCTTTGTTACTGCACTCAAACAATAAGGCCTACTCACACGAGTGAGCAGCTCCTACCTCCTTTTTGGCCTGGATGGCCACCACCAGGTTATAGATCAGTGCCCAGGCAGCCTGCGCTGGGCCAAGACACCCAGGCAAGTCCTTTGTGCTCCCAGGGCAGCTCTGCAGGCTAGATCTAACCACATCACAGGCCAGATTTGGGCCCCGTCCTTGAGTTTTTAACTGAGGACATTTGTATTAACCAAAGAAATCTTACCAATGAAGCACGGGAAAAAAAAATCAAGGGCAACATATTGAAATTTTAAAAGGCCATATTTAAGGCAATAAAGTTATGATGCCTACTTGAGGCTACCAGATAATTTACAGGCATTCGTGTCTTCTTGATCAGGCAAGATGGTAAACAAAGCAAAGCAAAACGAGTGGAAGAAGAAAAAAAGAAGGAAAAAGAGGTCTAAAGCTCTAGCTATGCGTTTTCCTTTGATTTGGCTTTGGTTAGGTTTTAAAGAATGTAAAAACGAGCTGTAGACACTGGGAGATACCAAGTGCTAGAGATAGTGTCAGGATATATGTAGAGCTGCTGGAATAAAAGTGTAGAAAATGCTGGCTGAATCCTAATGAGTTGACCAGTTTTGGCAAGTATGTACAGAGTCAGAGGCACCCCATGGTTTTAGGGTAGTCATGACCTTGAGAGGAGCCAATAGCAAACCCTTTACCTCTTGTTGCCAAGATCATAATCTGGACATGTCTATAAGTCACCAGATGAACATGAAAAACAACAACAATAACAACTCTAACCCCTGGAAGGAGAAGCCTTCACAATCATTCTATACCTATAATAATCTATAATAATCATTAATTACTTAATGTCAGATTAAAAGGAGAGAGACATTTTATCCTATGCTCTTCTACCTCTTTTGTAAGATTTACTGTACAGAAATTGAGATCTTTACTTAAATCCAGTGTCCAATGCAGAAACTAATTTCTGTAAAATGTGTTATTTCTCTTTAACTCTTCTGGTGGTGTTTCAGGTTAAAAAAAAAGCGCGCACACGTGATTCCCATTTTTTGACATTTAGTATTTTGAAGGATATCTTTTATTATGGGAAGAAAGCCCCTTAAGCTTTGCAGCTTTGAAAAGGTCCTTTTAAATGTTTTTCGGACTCATTTGTGGGCTGGGAGATGGCAATATTTACATATTTATCAGTATATAAGAATAGCCACACATTCCTTCCTTTTCTTCTCTCTCTCTTTTTAGTAGGGCCTGGGATTTTGAAAAGATCAACAGTCCTCTTTCCAAATGGATAAAGATTTTTTTTCTTCCCCGATTGCCCTATTCTTCACATCTTGGAATAAAATGATTCAGCATCATTTGGGGAAATGATGACAGCTTTTTTTGGAGGGGAAAGGGAGGGTAAGAGTCAGAAGCCAAAAATGGGGCTTCATCTCAGCAGAGCTTTTTAATTTGTTTGCAGGATATCAGGAATTTGGATCAGTTTCTGCTCTGAGAGAAGTCCCTACGCATCTGTGCGCATGCGAGAGAGAGAGAAGGATTTTCTCTTACTGTGCTTGTGCTGTAACAAGGTAGCTGAACGCACCCTTAAATTTATAATGAAGCGTACGCTGTCAACACAAATCATCATTAGCAGGATTCCTTTGGTTTCCCAAGTTTGAAACTTGTGCCTGAATAGGCATTTCGCATTTTAAAATGCATGTTTCCTCTCGAAACAAACTGTGGTTCCAAACGAACCAGCCCGGTGATGGCTTTTTATTAACCATTTGCGCAGGAGAGTTAGCATAGCATAATGGGTCTGTATGCGGGTGTCTTTGGGAGGGCTATCATAATGTTTCCTTTCCCAATTAAAACATGATTTGGAGTGTCTGCAAAATCTCAATAGAAATCCGCACATTTATTTTTATGATGTTCCTACTGCCTAATTAGGCAATAAATCACCCCTTAATTCCTTGAAAAACACCCCCACCAGATTTAGAACAGGTTGAACAGGCTAAAAACTCTTCCAGAAAGCTGAACCTGTCAAGGTGAGTAACTGGCTGCAGGTTTTACTGGCATCAACTTGTCTCTGTTCCCCACCACCCATGGGGTTAACCCGGTTACATAGATCTCAGTTCAGTTCCTACATTACCAGGGTAATTATCTCCTATGCATCCCAGCAGGCATACTATTTGTGTCTTTTACGGACCTTAAACACTTTGGAACAAAGATGATTATGGAAATAATTGCTTTTTACAGCTGCTATTTTCCCCAGTTTTCTCCCTTCCCTGACTGAGATTCCATCTTTGCTCAGAACTGAATGCACTCTACTTAAGACTGCAGAAGCTTAAGTTTTTATGCCTTCTCTGTGCGTACTCTCCCTCTATGTCTAAGTAGTGATAGAGAGCTTCTACACAGATAAGGTGAGCACAAGTTGATTTTAGGATACTATGCACAAATTGGGTTCTTGGTACTCTCTGAGCTTGGTTGTTTTCTTGCAGATCTTTCATTACCCAGCTAGATAACATCATCAGAGTGTAACTCTGGCCCTGGGCTCAGGTTGCTGCTGCTCAATGCCAGGTCGGTGGTAAATAAAGCTCTCCTCATCCGGGATTTAATCCTGGATGAGGAGGCCGACCTGGCATGTGTAACTGAAACCTGGCTGGGCCCGGAGGGAGGAGTTCCTCTCTCGGAAATCTGCCCAGCTGGGTTTCAGATATGGCATCAACCTTGACCCCAGGGAAGGGGGGGAGGAGTGGCTATTGTAGCCAGGGAGAGCCTTGGCCTGCGTGGGCTCGTTGCTCCGGAGATTGCGGGTTGCGAGTCCCTCCTTGTGAAGTTGGACTTAGGGGTTCAGGTGGGCTTGTTTCTCACGTACCTGCCTCCCAGCTGCGTGTCAAAAGCCCTGCCTGTGCTGCTCGAGGAGGTAGCCGGGCTGGCGGTGGAGTTCCCCAGACTTATTGTTCTGGGGGACTTCAACCTGCCGTCGCTCGGCGAAACCTCTGGGTTGGCACAGGAGTTCATGGCCACCATGACAGCCATGGACCTGACTCAAGTAGTACAGGGTCCGACTCACGAGGGAGGGCACGCACCTGACATGGTATTCCTTTCCGAGCAATTGAGTAATGGTCTGAGACTAAGGGGCTTAGAAGTGTTGCCTTTGTCATGGTCAGACCATTTCCTACTACGGCTTGACTTCCTGGCTCCAATCCTTCCCCGCAGGGAGGCGGAACCAATTAAGATGTTCCGCCCCAGACGCCTGATGGACCCAGAGGGCTTTCAGACGGCGCTTGGGGTTATTCCAGAGGCACTCGTCCACAGTTCGGCGGAGTCTCTTGCGGAGGCCTGGAACAAGGCTGCAGCGGAGGCTCTTGACCGGATTGCGCCTTTGCGACCTCTCCATGGCGCTAGACCCCGTAGAGCTCCATGGTTCAACGAGGAGCTCCGGGAGTTGAAACGCCAGAAGAGATGTCTAGAGAAGCGATGGAGGAAGAGTAGGTCTGAATCTGATCGAACACTTGTAAGAGCTTTTATTAAGACTTACAAAGTGGCGCTCAAGGCGACAAGATGCGCGTACCATGCCGCCTTGATTGCATCAGCGGAATCCCGCCTGGCCGCTCTGTTTAGGGTGACCCGCTCCCTTCTTAACCAGGGGGGAGTTGGGGAGCCCTTGCAGAGCAGTGCCGAGGATTTTAACACATTTTTCGCTGATAAAATCGCCCAGATCCGGGCTGACCTCGACTCCAATTGGAAAACAGAGTTGACTGACAATGAGTCAGTCGAGGAGACTGGGGCACGTACTTGTCCACCTGTCTGGGAAGAGTTTGATCTGGTGACACCTGATGAAGTGGACAAGGCCATTGGAGCTGTGAGTTCCGCCACCTGCTTACTGGATCCGTGTCCCTCCTGGCTGATCTCGGCCAACAGGGAGGTGACACGGAGCTGGGTCCAGGAGATTACCAACGCTTCCTTGGGGAGGGAAGTTTTTCCATCACTCTATAAAGAAGCGCTTGTGCGCCCCCTCCTCAAGAAGCCTTCCCTGGACCCAGCCGTACTTAACAACTATCGTCCAGTCTCCAACCTTCCCTTTATGGGGAAGGTTGTCGAGAAGGTGGTGGCACTCCAGCTCCAACGGTCCTTGGAAGAAGCTGATTATCTAGGTCCCCAGCAGTCGGGTTTCAGGCCCGGTTACAGCACGGAAACTGCTTTGGTCGCGTTGATGGATGATCTCTGGCGGGCCCGGGACAGGGGTTTATCCTCTGTCCTGGTGCTTCTTGACCTCTCAGCGGCTTTCGATACCATCGACCATGGTATCCTTCTGCACCGGCTGGAGGGGTTGGGGGTGGGAGGCACTGTTCTCCAGTGGTTCTCCTCCTACCTCTCCGGTCGGTCGCAGTCGGTGTTAGTGGGGGATCAGAGGTCGACTCCGAGGTTTCTCCCTTGTGGGGTGCCTCAGGGGTCGGTCCTCTCCCCCCTGCTATTTAATATCTACATGAAACCGCTGGGTGAGATCATCCAAGGGCATGGGGTGAGATATCATCAGTACGCTGATGATACCCAGCTTTACATCTCCACCCCATGTCCAGTCAATGAAGCAGTGGAAGTGATGTGCCGGTGTCTGGAGGCTGTTGGGGCCTGGATGGGTGTCAACAGACTCAAACTCAACCCGGATAAGACGGAGTGGCTGTGGGTTTTGCATCCCAAGGACAATTCCATCTGTCCGTCCATTACCCTGGGGGGGGATCCTTGACCCCCTCAGAGAGGGTCCGCAACTTGGGCGTCCTCCTCGATCCACAGCTCACATTAGAGAACCATCTTTCAGCTGTGGCGAGGGGGGCGTTTGCCCAGGTTCGCCTGGTGCACCAGTTGCGGCCCTATCTGGACCGGGACTCATTGCTCACAGTCACTCATGCCCTCATCACCTCGAGGTTCGACTACTGTAATGCTCTCTACATGGGGCTACCTTTGAAAAGTGTTCGGAAACTTCAGATCGTGCAGAATGCAGCTGCGAGAGCAGTCATGGGCCTACCTAGGTATGCCCATGTTTCAACATCACTCCGCAGCTTGCATTGGCTGCCGATCAATTTCCGGTCACAATTCAAAGTGTTGGTCATGACCTTTAAAGCCCTTCATGGCACTGGACCAGAATATCTCCGAGACCGCCTTCTACCGCACGAATCCCAGCGACCGATCAGGTCCCACAGAGGGGGCCTTCTCCGGGTCCCGTCAACTAAACAATGTCGGTTGGTGGGCCCCAGGGGAAGAGCCTTCTCTGTGGCGGCCCTGACTCTCTGGAACCAACTCCCCCCAGAGATTAGAACTGCCCCTACTCTCCCTGCCTTCCGTAAACTTCTTAAAACCCACCTCTGTCGTCAGGCATGGGGGAACTGAAACACCTCCCCTGGGCATGCACATTTTATGTATGGGATGTTTGAGTGTATGCTTGTTAACAAAATGGGGTTCTTTTAAATGTTTTAAATTATATTTGGATTTGTTACAAACTGTTATGTTATGCTGTGAGCCGCCCCGAGTCTGCGGAGAGGGGCGGCATACAAATCTAAATAAATAAATAAATAAATAAATAAATAAACAAATAAATAAATAAATAAATAAATAAATCAGTGCCATATGTATATCAGTGCCCTGTGCTGTCCCCAGAGACAGAGATAGTTGGACTGTATTTAGGCATGTTTCTTTAATATATTGCATTAGGGGAAATGTAGTGAAATTGCACTCTGGGTAATGTAGTTTTACATGTGACCACATTTGTGTATTCCTATTGGCTCTAACTCGGGATGAGGGGTAATTGGAGAGAACATTCCAGTGGGTCTTTTGTCTTCACTCACTAAGCCAGCCAGCATGTAGATGCTACACCTAGAGCCTGGGTCAATTCAACCTCTTTTTACCTGCACAATGGGAAAGATTATACTGCAGAAGAATCGCATCATAACTGTGACTTATTGTGAGAATGCCTGTAATTAAATGATCTGGGATATCTTGTTGTGCTGAGTTATCTGACTGGGAAAAGTTGATTTTGTACCAGAACATGCACTATACAAGGTGGAGCAACCTAAAACACCAACATGAGTAAGAAAAATATGCTGGCTAGAATTTAAGGGGTGGAAATGCGGACCAAAAACCTTATTTGAAAGGGACGGATCACAACCAGCATCGTAGGCAGTCACTAGGGCAAAGGAGCAATTGTTGAGCTTACTTTAGCTATGGCTTTATTAAATAAGCTATAGTAAACTGATTCACATATAAATCTAAGTGTGACGTAGAAGTTAGTTTATTGGATTAGGATGGTTGAACTGGGCCAGTCACCTGCTTTCACCATTATCTTCTTTACAAGATTGCTGTTATGGAGGAAATTAGGAGAAGAGCATATTATTATGAATAACATGTTCAGGTCCTGATAAGAAGACCAGAGCTAACAAAAGGAGAAAGGAAGGTAACAATAGCAATAGTGTTACCTCCTAAGGAGATGCTGTGTCTGCCTAGGAATTACCAGCTGTTTTCTCATTGGCTGTTTTTCCATCAGCTATTTTCCCATTGGCTGTTTCCCACCTAGCAACATAGAAAACTGGGGTCAGAAAAAAGATCTAGTGGTCCATTGAGTCTGCCCTATGAATTTTTGCTGTTGTTTTCTTTTTAATTAATTAAGTAATTAATTTCTTCTTCCTCATTTTTATGTTTTGTTTTGTTTTGTTTTGTTCCATTCTGTTTTATATCAGATGATGGATACATGTATCCCAAGCATGTTTTAAACTCAGTTATTAACAATTGACCCACTACGTCCGTTGGAAGTTAGTTCCTAGCTTCTGCTACTCTTTCTGTGAAATAATTCTTTCTGACTTAATTTTGAACTTTATTCCATCTTGGCCTAGCATGATATTATAAACCTGGACCCAGCCTGCCATCTTGGCATTCATTTGTTGAAAAACCTTGCATATTAGTTTTACATTGTATTGTAAGCTGCACAGAGTCTTTTCCGATAGTAAAATGGGAGCATATATAAGTATATTAAACACAGGGTTTAAGAAATACACTGATTGTAATATCTTCACTAGTGACCCTGGAGTAGTTATTGAGCTTGCATTTCTTGTACACGTCATATTTTAATTTCATGTCCATTCCCAATTTAGGAGTAGACTAATTATTTCCATTATTGAGTTACAATCTAAATTACAGAGAGATTGAAACTGGAGTCCTATGACTTCATGTACTGTATGTATTCATGGAAACAATGAAGACATGGTTTACTATTCTATTATTCCTGGATTTTTTTCCAACCTCCCAATCTAGCCTATAGCTTTAATATCACTTGGAGGTTTCTCAGCTGAAAACCAACCAGACCTGAAATGCCTTAGTTTTCCAAGCTCATCCAAATTAATTAGTAATTAATACTTATTATTCTCTTACAATTAAGAACAAGAAGAGAATAAAATAACTGTTGATACAATAGCATAATAGCTAGGATTATAAGATCACAAGGTGTTGCAGTCTTCTAAGAAAATAATCAACTATGGTAGATTGCACCAATAATTCCAAGATCTAATTTTAAAGACAGGGGTGGGCACCTTTCAACCCATGGATCCAATTTGTAAGCTTAGTTAATACTCAAATCATCTTGACCAGTGCCTTAAAGGTGAAGGGTATACCAAAATTCAGTCCCGTGGGCCATTCATAATAAGTTTTTTTTTCCAGATTACATGTTATATAGGAATGTTCAAAGGTCATGCATGAAATGAGTAAGGAAGTGTTTTGAAGAAAAGGGCAATCAATTTGCACATTTAATGTAATTTACATAATAAATTGTCTTTGCACAACTGATTTATGGCATGCCCTGTACCAGTGTTCCCTCTAATTTTTTTGGGGGGTGGGCGGAAAAGTATAGTGTCTGAGCGGCAGTCCCTTCGGGACTGGGCGGCACAGAAATAATAAATAAGCAAGCAAGCAAGCAAGCAAGCAAGCAAGCAAGCAAGCAAGCAAGCAAGCAAGCAAGCAAGCAAGCAAGCAAGCAAGCAAGCAAGCAAGCAAACAAACAAATAAATAAAAAACCCACCCTGTTTTGCCTCAGAGAATTTAAAAATAAAATACTGAACTGTGTGTCTATAACAGTGAGCTCATAATAGGGCAACTCTATCAATATCAAAATGCCACTTAAATAGTTGAGCTACTTTCAAACTAGATTTTGATTTTCTTTCTCTCTTCCTTACTCCCATTCTTTTTCTTTCTCTTTTCCTTCCTCTCTTTTTTCTATCTGTTTCTCTCTCTTCCGCTCTTCCTCTCTCTCTCCTTCCCTCTCACTCTTTCCCTCTCGGCTTCTGGGCAGGTTTGGAAAACTCTGAGTTGATGATGATTTTTAAGTGAGCGATTGCTCACTGCTCAGCTTAGACGGAACTATGCCCTGTACTCTGTATCAGCAATTAATGATTATTACGCAAGAATGGTTAAGGTTGTAAGGATAATTTTGTGCAGAAGTTCAGTTCAAAACCTTGCAAGCCTAAGTTCAAAATGGGTCCATAAGAAAGTCAAATTTGTTGAAGCCTGAACTTGAAAGTTTGTATTTGCACATTTGAAGCTGCTTTGTATTTTAATTTTTCTAATGCTTGTAATTGTACTTTTTATTTTATATTTGTTCGCCAGTCAGAGTCACTTATTGAGATGGCCAGCTAGTTAAATTGGATGAATAAATAAATACACCATAATAAACTTCTTGTGCAAAATAAAGCTCCATATAACCCCAAGATTATATTGCTGTAATTTAGCAGCAACTTAATTAAAAGCAGCATGCTTTGGGCTTCTTCAAATTTTTTTGAGACTTTTTACTCCCCTTTCTACTTTAGAAATTTCCTCCCAAAGGTATTAATGGGCTGAAAATTTTCAGGCATATTCGTTGTGGATGATGTAAATGGATAATTTCATATCATTCTCTAAAAGATCTAGGACATGAGAAAGTTGTTGTTATTGTTGTTGTTATTATTGTTATTGTTATTTCACTCAGAATTTCCAGCTGTTATGGACATAGACCGATTTGCCCCCAAGCTCATGGTTTTTGGCCAGAAAGCTAACTTTCCAGGAAAACAGTATGGTCTAGTTTTGACACTTCTCAGGAGTCAAAATCTTGGAGAGGGGCGGCATATAAACACAATCAAATAAATAAATAAAATCTGATTTGAAGGTGCATATGTACAAGCACACATAAACAACTACTTTGTGTTAATATGTTTCAGGACCTATGAACAATGATTTTTGCTTAACAGAAGGGAATGTCCTCCTTTTCATGTATGTTGTCAGACATCTCTTCAGTGCAGGCTCTATGCTGTTTTTTTATAGTCACCTGTCATGCCCCCATCAGAGTCTGAATCTGAGATGGAAGGTGAACATCTGACAGAGAATGGGAGAGTGGCTCTGTTGGCTGTGGAGGAAACTGGGAAAGGCAAAGTCAGGCTGGGCAGAGCAGGAGAGAGGTAGAAGAACAAGGGAGAGGGCTTCAGATGAAGACCAAGGTCCACCCCCTCCTCATCTTAGGGCACACAGGGAAGTAAGTAACATGAGTTGCATGGCTTACGAGGAAGGCACTGATTCCCTTTACAAGGCACACCTGGGAATGGAGTTTAAAGGAGAGGCAGTTGGGAGGGGCATTTGTCAGAAACAAACACTGAATTCATCTGGTGTTGAGAGTGTGGCCTGCATTCCTGGCACTCCTCTGGACTGTCTGCATTATTACCATGCTACTGTGTGCTTATCTTGCCCTGCTGGAGTGATTGCGTTGGCTTGTCTCGGTTAGCTAGGCTACCTTCGACAACACCGAGCAGAGAATTTTAACAGAGCGTGGATGTGTGATAAAGCCAAGACACAGACTTAGTTAATAAGTATTATTTACATATAAACAAAATATAAACAATCCAGAATAAGCACGAAGCAAATACAGAACAATAAACACTGAGCAATCCCAAAGCAAATAGCACTGAGCAAAATACAATACTGTATAGATAATAAAGCTTATACAAGCACGAAGCTTATACAAGCACGAAGCTTATACAAGCACGAAGCTTAAACACAATTCCCCCTTCTCAGGCAAAAGTAAAAGGAAGTGACTGAGCAGAATAATGAGCTTTTATAGCTTCAATGAGGAAGTGACGAAACAGCCTTGAATATTAACTCTTCAAGTACAAGTTAACTCTTTAAATGCACATTAACTCTTTAAGTACAAGTTTGGTACAAGTGTACAATATGCAGTTTATAATGGCAATCCCTAACAACCATGTACCCTGTACTAACAGATTGATTGCAGTCATTCTGTTTACATTTGGACTGGAGTATCTGCAGATTTGTGAGAAAACTTTTCTCCAGGCCAGAGAGTAAAAGGGAAGTTGGGAGCAAAGTTGGTGCCATTGAAGGGACTCACGCCAGTTCTCTGCTGTGTTGCTTTCCTGCCATGTCCCAGGTCATCACAGTGATCAATGTGCCTTGTGCCAGAAGCTAAGCATGTAGTGGTTAGCTCTGTGTCTGTTTGAAAACTGATCATCTACAAACTAAGGAAGAAGGTTTTCATATTGCCTCGTGAAGGAATTTATTTGATGCACCTACTGCCTGAAAGAGCTTTCTGAGAAATATTAAACAAAGATAAAATTAAAATTATCATATAATATGATCCCTAAATAGAAATCCCATGGATAGAGGCAGCATACAAACAAGTTCTCAATTTTGGATATAGAGAAATTAGAAATGAAGATTGTAATGTTTATCTTTAGAGCAATTTTACCCAATCAGAACCCCTGTAGAGTTTTATAACCTCCAGCTATCACAACCTTTATAGGCTGATTGTTCTGGGGAAACAGTTACAGAAATATCTAACTTATCACCCTTGGCAAAGGAATGTTCTTGTGAGCTAGAAAAAACATTTTTAAAATTCTTAATTGAGGGAAGAATTGGCTTTATCAAACAAAGGTGTTTCTGTGTATCAATGAATTACTGAGTGGAAGGACATGTTACTTCTAAATCACTGTTGGTGTTGCCCATTCTGGTTTGCAGCTGAGGCTCTGAGGTTAAAAAGCAAGATATGGAAAGGTGGTAAAATAATGATACAAAGAATAGCTTCATTGGAAGTGGAAGAGCTATGGTGGCACAGTGGTTAGAATGCAGTATTGGGGCTAATTTTGCCTACTCACAGCAGTTCGATTCTCACCAGATTCAAGGTTGACTCAGCCTTCCATCCTTCTGAGGTTGGTAAAATGTGGACCCAGATTGTTGGGGACAATATACTGTCACGGTTTGTAAGCGATTAATGTCTGTTTGAATATTAACCCACCGCGGAGGCGATGGATGAGAGCCCAGTCATTTGTTCAAAACAAGATTTCTTTTATTATAAAAGTAGAAAAATAAACATGTCCCGGTGGACAAAACAACAAATACGTCTTACATGATAGAGGTTAGAATAGGAATGGAGAATCTTTGCATGAAGAAGAAGGATGTGAGGTTAGATGTGGCAGGATATTACATCATAATAGGAGGATTTTAATGAAACACACACAGTTAACTATTTAATTACTGAATGTCTCTGGGGCTGTCAATATTCAGCTTGGCATATACCGACTCTCTAAACTGCCTAGACAGGGCTGTATGTATTTATATATAAGTCTAAGTGCTGTTGCTAGTGCTATAGTATGGAATAATATGGAATTAAAATGAATTACCATTATTGGCCTTCATGAATGATCTTACATATCTGCTTAAATTGTGTCGAGAATGCTGGATTGTCACTTTCTGGGATGCTTCAAAATCTGGTGGGAGATGGAAATATTGACATTTGGTATTATAAACTCAACAAGAACTTGAGAAGAACCTGCTTGATGAAGCAAAGGCATGCAATTCATAGACCCAGAAGTTCCAGGAAGTTCCTAAAGAAAGGGGAATACACTCCAAGACCAGGGAAGTCTTAATACCACTCTACTACACCCTGGTCTGACCACACCTGGAGTACTGGTCACCACACTTCAAAAGAGACATTGAAACTCTGGAGAAGCTGTAAAAAAGAGCAACCAAGATGATTAAAGGACTGGAAACCAAGACTTACGAAGAGAGTGAGGGAACTGGGCATCGATAGCCTAGAGAAAAGGAGGGCCAGAGCGGACATGATAGCAGTCTACAAGTATACGAGGGGATGTCACAGAGAGGAGGGGATCACTTTATTCTCCAGGGCACCAGAGGGCCGGACGAGGAACAATGGCTGGAAGTTGACCAAGGAGAGGTTCAACATGGAGATAAGGAGGAACTTCCTGACGGTCAGAGCGATCAACCAATGGAACAACCTACCAGCGGACGTTGTGAACTCCAACACTCTGGACATTTTTAAGAGAAGATTGAACTGCCACTTGACTGGTGTACTATAGGGTTCCTGCTTGGGCAGGGGGTTGAACTTGATGGCCTTCATGGTCCCTTTCAACTCTAACAATAAATAAACAAATAAAGCATTTTAAGATAATAATATGTCCTGTGGGGGGCAGACAGTAGAATATGATCCATGAAATCATCACATACTGGAAGCCTGTAATAGTGGTGAATAACCGTAGAATATCTGTAGAATACAGAAAGCCCTTACCAGACCAGTCTTTATGATTAAACCTGCTAGCTTGAAATGGCTTGCAGGGTATTTGATTTCCCAATATAAAAATGAATGCTTTTTGCGTCGGTTCCTCTTCCTGCTCTCCCACTTTTGTCGGTAGGGCCTTGAGTTCAATACATCTCACGGGAAACGAAAGATACTCTTCACCAGGAAGGCATGTTCCTTGTGGATTTGCTCAACCAAAGAGGAACAAGTCATGTGGAAAGGGTGGGACAGGGTTGAAGTCTCCTTTCCCTCTCAGCCAACTCCAGCGGTGAGCACCCTCACTGGAGCTCCAGGAAAAGCCAGGTTTTTGAAACCCTTCCGGAAGGCCAAGAGAGAAGCTTGACAGCCTCTCTATGAAATCTTCCTCTTCTCTCCCCCAGACAAGTTTCAAAGAGGGCTAGGTTGACTGCATCCACTACATCAGTTCTTCCTAGCAACATTTTTCATTCGGTTGTGTTCGAACTTTGTGAAGCTCATTAGTGGAACCAGCCTACAGCTGGAATCATGCCTGCTGCTACTAAGTGCCAGTTTGGGCAAACTTTCACTGCTGGGATCAACAACTGACAGTTTGGGGTCGGATCTAAGCTCTGGGGCTTCCTTTTTACTTCTCAAGTATAATTCCTAAACTAAATGGACTTCAGCCACATTTATGTAAATGTTTCAGCTGTTTCCCCCCGCATGAACCAAGAAACAAAATAAACCGTTTAAACCTTCCTCTCAGTGTGAGGAGGAAGGGACTGCCTTATTTACCTGCCAGGTTTCAACGAGGAAAGTGTGAGATGTGTATGGAGGGAACTGAAAGGAGAAAAACTCAAAAACCAACTTGGTAAAAGAAAGACACTGGATATTGGTCATGTTATTACTGTCTCTTCAGCACTTGCTTGTCAGGACAGCCTGCTTTGCATATCTGATGTCTACTTGTGTAAATAAGGAGGTATAGAAAATATGTGGGAAGACTTCCGTTTAAGACTTCCGTATGTAGGAAGACTTCCGCTACAAGAATGGTGGAAGGTCTTAAGCATAAAACGTATCAGGAAAGACTTCATGAACTCAATCTGTATAGTCTGGAGGACAGAAGGAAAAGGGGGGACATGATCGAAACATTTAAATATATCAAAGGGTTAAGTAAGGTTCAGGAGGGAAGTGTTTTAATAGGAAAGTGAACACAAGAACAAGGGGACACAATCTGAGGTTAGTTGGGAGAAAGATCAAAAGCAACATGAGAAAATATTATTTTACTGAAAGAGTAGTAGATCCTTGGAACAAACTTCCAGCAGACGTGGTTGATAAATCCACAGTAACTGAATTTAAACATGCCTGGGATAAACATAGATCCATCCTAAGATAAAATACAAAAAAATAGTATAAGGGCAGACTAGATGGATCATGGGGTCTTTTTCTGCCGTCAGTCTTTTATGTTTCTATGTTTCTAAAGATCTCCCTTTTACTTAATTTTTTTTTCTTCCCAACCATAAAACTTGAAGCTTGGGGGATTTCAACAGCCCAAGTATCCTCCTGCAGTCTTTTGTGATTTTTCTTTAAATAATTTACCAACTGTTCATTAGGCAGCTCTGTAATAGATATTCTGCCACACTGCCTAATTGCAAGGCTACGTTTTAAAGTTAAAAAGTGTTTTATCTGTTTGCCCATGAAGAAGATGGCAGGGCAGGGCCCTCTTGCAGGACATTGGCATCTTCCCATCCTGCAAAAAGCATTGGTAACAAAATGGACTCAGCTCAACTGGGCTATTTATTCAGTTCGCTGCCCAAAGTCACTGTCTGAGATCGGTGGTTATAGAAATGGACTGAAATAAATACATTTCTGTTGGCACATGCAAATCAAATGGGACTGGATCCAGCCTTTGGGAAAGGTAGAGGTAGAGGCCCCTGCAGTGCCTGTGGAACCCCCAGTTATAGCCTCATCTGGGTCAGATGAGGAGGGGGTGATTAATGACCCCATTCTCAATGTCCAGGTCCGCAGGATTATGGGATGAGAGGAGCAGCTGTGCAGATTCAGAAGAAGATCTTAATCACAGATGGGAATAATTAGGGAATCCTGCAGCAGGCTTAAAAGGGGAGGTTTTGTGGAAGAGCTCTTTGCAGGAGTTATCGTTTGTGGTTTAACAGAGACAACAAAACAGATCCGGAGTTCCGTCTCTAAACCAGCATCTTGCATCTTTGGAAAACAATCCAGTTTTTGGACACTCGTGTTTCAAAAGATTGTAGCTCTTGAACAATAGAGTGAGTGCCTTTGCTGCAGCCTAGTTTGGAGGCATTCTTTACAAAACTTGGGGGGTTTGAGACATTCGTTATCAGCTTGGCAGATAACCCTGACCTTTTGGTCATTCTTCTGCCGTCATTGCACTCTCAGCCAATTTGTAAAGCAATATATTTTGTGTTTAAGAAACCTCCAGTCTCTCTCGGTGTGTTTTGTCTTTCCTTGCTACTCAACCGGACTATCAGGCAGAACACTGAGTATTAACGGGTTCAAACTCTTCCAAGATATCATCATGAGATGGTGTTTTTTGGGAGGGGGAATCTCCTTGGACTACTGACTTCAAGTTAATGCAAATTAATATACCTGCAAATAGCTCTGCTAATATATCACAACAGGCCATTAATAGTTCTTCTCCCCAATTTTGGGGTTTACTTTAAAAAGAACCGCTGGATTTCACTCTGCAGATTCAATAGAGGAGTAATTTTCCTTTTCCACACTTACTCTTCTGGCATTGGTTCCAACTGAGTTTGTACTCATGCCAGGTCAGGTTAACTTCCCAACTTCTGTCTGCTCTGCTATAATTAGTTCTTCTGGCACTTCATCTCTAGGTAGTCTTCAAAAGGTTTTTAAACCATGATTTGAATACAGAAGACAGAATAATAGAGTTGGAAGGGACCTTGGAGGTCTTCTAGTTCAATCTTCTACTCAAGAAGGAGACCCTATAACATTTCAGACAAGTAGCTTATCCAGTTTCTTTCTTAAATGCCTCCACTCATGGAGCACCCACAACTTCTGAAGGCAAGCCATTTCACTGGTTAATTGTTCTCACTGTTAGGAAATTTCTCCTTAGTTCTCGGGTGCTTCTCTCCATGATTTGATTTGATTTGAACTTAGTCCACTTCCTGAGTTCTCACATATTCCCAGAGGTGGGTTCCACCTAATTTGCAGTTCTATAGAACCAGATTCTATAGATTCTATAGATTCTATAGAACCAGTAGCAAACTGCTGGCAACATCACAGAACAGATTCTGTTGATGCTGGTCTGTGGGCACTACCATCTTTTTTTGGGGAAAAAACTTTTTGAAAATTTTTTTGGGGGGGGGTGTTTGCTGATTTTTTCTTTTGTGCGTGTGCAGAAGCTGAGTTTCCAGCACTGTACACATGCCACCATCTTGCTTTTGACTTTTTTTTGGGGGGGGGGGATTTTTTGCAAAGTTTTGCAATGTACATGTACGCATGCACAGCACGCATGAAGCCATGTAGCACAGAAGGAAGCGAACCGGCGGCAAGGTAAGTTAGTACTCACTCCTCCGTACTCCAAATATGTAGCCTTACAGGTCTCCCACTCAAATTCATGAACATGTTTATTGTGGATAAAGTATGAAGAGCAACTAGATGTGTTGATAGAGTTAAGCTCGGTGAGAAGCGCTCAGTAATGATGGAAAAATTAGTCTTGAGAAGAGAGATAAGTCGTAAGCTGTTTTGACAAATCGGAATTGGATATTTGTTTCCACTGATGAATGCTTGCATTTTAATGTGCATCTCGTGACTGTAATTTGCTTGGGCACCTTTTGACATCATTAGATTTGCATCCGACACTGATGTAGCACACTTGAAACATAATCAACAAACAGCGTATTCAGAAACTCCAGGTAGCTCATCACTGCTTTAAACCACGAATAGAAAAAATAATTAACACCTTTCTTCCATTTTTTAAAAAGATTCTGAATTAGTAAAGGATTCTGCCTATTCCCAAGGGCATCTGCTAAAATTTAATGTGTTTTAGTTATTGATGTGCTCTTGTATGTTTTTTTATTCCTGGAAAAAGAGAAAACAATAAAGGAAGAAGTTCAGTGAGACTGCCTTGCTAACCATACAGATAATCCTTGATTTATGACCACAGTTGAGCCCAAAACTTGTGTTTGCAAAGTGAGACATTTGTTAAATGAGTTTTCACCCATTTTGTGACCTCTCTTGCTACAGTTGTTAAATGAATCACTACAGTTGTTGTTAATAACATGATTGTTAAATGAATCTGGCTACCCCATTGACTTTGCTTGTCAGAAGGTCACAAAAGGTGAACACATGATCTTGGAATGCTGCAACCATTATAACTATAAGTCAATTGCCTAGTGTCTGAATTTTGAGCACATGACCATGGGAATTTTTTCCATGTTATAAGTTACTTTTTTTTCAGTGGCACTGTAACTTGGGTTAGTGACTAAACAAACTATTGTAAGTTTAGGACCACCTGTAACTTTAGGACTTGAGTTTAAAGGATAATGGAATATGGAAGACTTTGTTTTTAAAACCATAAAAATGTTAAATAGCAATTATTTTTATTAGATGTCCAAATAAGAATTACTTTGAAGTTATTTTCACTGATTTTTGGGAGAAAAATAATGGCTGAACTGAAAGACAGTGAGAGATAAATCTGAAAATACATTTGTTTAAAAACTTCACTCTTGGATTTTCAATCATTAGAAGGAAAATGTATGTCTTCTAAATACAAATTTGGGCAAATTATTTCCAAAATATACAATTATTTGTATATTTTGGTCCACAAAATACAGTTGTCTGACTGGGAACAAATCTGGAATAGAAACTATAAAATAACAAAATTAGCATCATATAAAGAAAATCATTATAAAATGTTCTATCACTGACATTTGGCCCCTGCATGATTAGCTAAAATATATCCAAGTTTAAATCCAATCTGTTAGAAATTTTCACACGTAGTGGTCATGTCCTGAAGCAAAGAAATATTTGACAATATACATAATCGGTTACAGGAAATAATAGGAACAACAGTAGAAACTACCCCAGAGCCTCCACCAACTCCAACCCTCGTCCTCCCAACCCCACTGCCTACAAGCAACAAATATTCAGTACTCTCGGAACAAGAAAACCTGCAAACATCTGACAAAGAACCACCAAGAACCAAGCACAACACAACTCCACCAAAAGCCTCAACAACAGAAGCTAACCTCCCTCACCCCAAGCCAGCCAAAAAGAAAAGGAGAGTACTGGTAATTGGAGACTCAATCCTCAGGGGAACTGAGCCTCCCATCTGCAGACCAGACAACCAATCTAGAGAGGTGTGCTGCTCCCTGGAGCTAAAATCTCTGACATAACTGAAAACCTCACCAAAATACTCAAACCCACGGACTACTACCCACTATTGGTGATTCATGCGGGAACCAACGACACAGGGAAAGACATGAACCAAATTATGAAAGACTATGACCACTTGGGCAACACAATCAGAAAAACAGGTGCTCAGGTTGTTTTTTCTTCCATCCTCCCCACTAGAGGATGACACCCCGCCAGAGAACGCAAAATCCCGCAGATAAATCACTGGCTTAAAGGATGGTGTCGCCATAAGAACTTCGGCTTCCTCGACCATGGCCTGCACTATCTCCAAGAAGGGCTTCTAGCAAGCGACGGGCTACACCTCACTAGAGCGGGGAAGAACCTCCTAGGCAACCGACTAGCCCAACTCATCAGGAGGGCTTTAAACTAGCTCTGAGAGGGGAGGGTGACCAAACTATACGACAAAACACTGAACAAAACAAGGAAGGGGAACGGGACAAGCCTACAAACAAACCTGAGAATAAAAAATTTCTACCTGCAAACAAACACAAACATCTAAAATGCCTGTACACGAACGCACAAAGCTTGGGAAACAAACAGGATGAACTGGAATTATTAATACATGAGGGCCAATACGATCTAATTGGAATCACAGAAACCTGGTGGGACAAAACACACGCCTGGAACACACAGATAATGGGTTACAACCTCTTCAAGAAGAACAGGTCAAACAAGAAAGGAGGAGGTGTTGCACTATACATCAAAGACCACTACACTGCCACAGAACTACATCCAACCAAAGATGATAACCCCCTAGAAATCATATGGGTCAACATAAAAGAAAAAAAGAGCAACACCACAATTGGAGTATACTACAGACCACCCAATCAAACAGACACAATGGACAACCTCTTCACATGCCAACTAACAGACATATGCAACAAACACAGCACGACAATAATGGGGGACTTCAACTACCCAGACATCAACTGGAAAACTAACTCAGCACCAAGCGGAAAGTCTGCCAAATTTCTTTCCAGTCTAGCTGACAACTTTCTAACCCAAAAAGTTGAAACAGGAACCCGAGGGAATGCTATATTAGACCTAATACTAACAAACAGGGAAGAAACAATAGAGGGAACAGAAGAAGAAGGGAAACTGGGAGAGAGCGACCACGTCATCCTCAAATTCAACATAGTGCAATCACTAGCTACTATACCCAACACCACTATAGTTCCAGACTTCAGAAAAGCGGACTTTAACAAGCTCAGAGCGAACCTTGAACAATGCCCCTGGAACGAACTCTTAGAAGGAAAAACCACTCAGGAAGCCTGGGTGATCCTAAAAAACAGCATCATAGACGCCCAAAACAACACAATCCCCATGAAAAGGAAAAACAGGAAAACCAAAACTAAACCTGCATGGCTAAACAAAGCCCTCGCAGATGACATAAAAGGAAAAAAAGCTAAGTACAAACAATGGAAAGAAGGACTCATAACCAAAGCGGAATATCAGCAAACAGCCAGTTCCTGCAAACAAAAAATAAAAACAGCAAAGGCACAATATGAACAACACCTTGCAGCGGAAGTCAAAGACAACAAAAAAGATTCTTCCAACACATCAACAATAAGAAGAAAATCAAAGAAACAATCGTCACACTAAAAAACGAAGAGGGTAGAGAAATCACAGACAGCAATGACCAAGCACAGCTACTCAACGCCTACTTTGCATCAGTCTTCACACAAAAGGGAACCTCCCTCCAACCAATCTGCAATTTAACTGCAACAAACTGCCCCAGAACCGAACTCAACATAGACAAAAGCACAGTGAGGGACTACCTGAGGGAACTCAACGAATACAAATCACCAGGGCCAGACGGACTTCACCCCAAAGTCCTAAAAGAATTGGCAGACACCATAGCGGAACCACTCCTCCTCATCTACCAAATATCCTGGATCACTGGAGACCTACCGGAAGACTGGAAGCGAGCTGACGTAGTCCCCATCCACAAAAAAGGCAAAAAGACCGACCCAGGTAACTACAGACCAATCAGTCTGACCTCTATACCTGGAAAAATACTGGAGAAAATAATCAAAAAACAACTTACCCACTTCCTAGAAACAAACAAGATCATATCCAATAGCCAGCATGGATTCATCAGAAACAAATCATGCCAAACCAATGTCATATCATTTTTCAACACCATAACCAAGTCAGTTGACCAACACAACTCAGTGGACCTCATATACTTGGACTTCAGTAAGGCTTTCGATAAAGTCGACCACAATCTCCTAATCCACAAACTAGAAAAAAATGGAGTAGATTACTACACATGTAGATGGATAAACAGTTGGCTGACCAACCGCACCCAACGAGTTGTCCTCAACGGCACCAAATCCACATGGAAAAAAGTAGACAGTGCAGTACCACAGGGCTCTGTCCTGGGTCCTGTACTCTTTAACATCTTCATCAACGACCTGGACGAGGGAATAAAAGGGGAACTAATAAAATTTGCAGATGACACCAAGCTGGCGGGGGTAGCCAACACCCTTGAGGACAGGCTCAGAGTACAAGAAGACCTAGACAGACTATCACAGTGGGCCCATACCAACAAAATGAGGTTCAACACTGACATATGCAGAGTCCTCCACCTCGGCAAAAAGAACCCTAGACATACATACAGCCTGGGAGATACCCCACTCAGCAGTAGTGACTGCGAAAGAGATCTTGGAGTCTTGGTGGACAATCAACTAAACATGAGTCAGCAATGTGCAGCAGCAGCCAAAAAAGCCAACTCAATCCTAAACTGCATCAACAGAGGAATACGCTCCAAGACCAGGGAAGTACTAATACCACTCTACTATGCCCTGGTCAGACCCCACCTGGAGTACTGCATCCAATTTTGGTCACCTCACTACAAAAAAGACATCGAAACTCTGGAGAAGGTGCAAAAAAGAGCAACCAAAATGATTAGGGGACTCAAAACCAAGACTTACGAAGAGAGATTGAGAGAACTGGGCATGGACAGCCTAGAAAAAAGAAGGTCTAGAGGGGACATGATAGCAGTTTACAGATACTCGAGGGGTTGCCACGGTGAGGAGGGGGTCTCTTTATTCCCCAGGGCACCAGAGGGCCGGACGAGGAACAATGGTTGGAAGCTGACCAAGGAGAGATTCAACCTGGAAATAAGGAAGAACTTCCTGACGGTCAGAGCGATCAACCAATGGAACTGCCTGCCAGGGGAGGTGGTGAACTCCCCAACTCTGGACACCTTCAAGAGGAGATTGGACTTCCATTTGGCTGGGGTGCTGTAGGGTTTCCTGCTCAGGCAGGGGGTTGGACTCGATGACCTAACGGTCCCTTTCAACTCTATTAATAAAATAAAAATAAAAAATAGATTTTTTTTATTAGGTATATTTAAAAGGCAATATGGCAAAAGTACCAAGTATCTGATTTTGCACTCAAAACAGCTGCTAGGATTGCATACACAAATATACACCCATTGAAAGTTGGATATTCAAGAAGATATGTGTTTGTGTGGAAATGGACAAATTAACCCTAGGAATTAGAGGACATAAGGACTCAGACTACAGTACTATGATACATGGGAAAAGTGGTATAAATGGACCAATGATAGAAAATTGCAGAGAAAATGTGGGACAAGATATAGAATTAGAAAATACTGTAAAATGATGTATTGATAGCATAAATATAACAATAATGTATATAAAAGGTTGCAGATCTGCTCAAAAGAAATGTTATGATATGTAAAATGTGAAAAATCAATAAAAACATATTAAAAATAAATACAAATTTGGAGAAAGGTGTGTTTTGCCCTCTGGGATGGATGACTTCTATATATTGGAGAATCCCCTGAATATGGATGGTTTGACATTTGCAGGTTTTCACATATTTTTAATGGCTGAAACCATATAGCACACTAAGCTGGCATTTTTAAAACTCTGGAGATGTTTTTTGTTGTTTTTTTGGACAAAGCCATAATGGTCTGCTTTGCATATAAAATTAAAATATCACATGGTGGAAGAGGGAGAAGAAGCTGAAATTAAATTCATGCAGGATGGAGGTAATGCTGTTCAAAATGGGCTTGAGGATTCAGAGGAAATTTATTGTACCAGCTGAGGGAAGAAAACAACCTTAACCCTGCTGTTCTGTTCGGGTCGTATGTGACCCGAAGCCAAGTTTGAGTCCCTGTAAAAAATTTTCCCTGCATATCTGAAACTTGAAATTTCATGCTGGTTCATCATTTCAGGGGTTCTCTCTATGAGAATTTTTTTGGGGGGGTGGGGGGCTTAGTTTTTGCTGGGCAAAAAAAGTTACAAATCTTATGTTCCTGGGTCACCCTGACCCGGACCGAAAACTCTTCATTTGCAGTGCTTATGTTTGGTCTTTTTGAAAGCTTTTTTCACTTGGAAAGTAGTCTGAACATTTCTGCACACAATGATATGAAAATTGAAATGAAAAAAGTAAATCTTATTGGTTTATTTTGCGGATATAATGCACGCCCCCCCCCCGTTTTTGTGAAAAAATTTTCAATTTATGGATAGTTTTGCTTGCAAAATGCATTCTATTTTACTAAAGTTGGTGTGGGATTGGTAGCTTGAACATTTCTGAATATAAGAAAAATATAAAGGAACTGAACAAAATGGTTCTTATTGGTTTATTTTTGCCACAAAAGGGCCACCCCCCCTCGGCCTTGCTGTGTGCCATTATTGTCACTGTTTATACATATTTGTCTAGAAATATTTGGAATATCCTTTTGAAAATCAACCACATTGTAGCCAGAGAACTAATTTTATGAAACAAATCCATTTTACTAAAAAAAAGTATGTAAGTTTGAAATTAACAGCATAATTTTTATATAAATTGAAATAATTGAGGCATACTTTATGTGCAAAATAAACCAATATGCATCAATTTTTCCAGTTCAATTTTCATATCATTATGTTCAGAAATGTTCAAGCTACCAATCCCACACCAACTTTAGTAAAATAGAATGTATTTTGCTAGCAAAACTATCCATAAAGTGAAGACTATTTTTAAAAAAACGGGGGGGGGGCGTGCATTTCATCAACAAAATAAACCAATATGCATCAATTTTTCCAGTTCAATTTTCATATCATTATGTTCAGAAATGTTCAAGCTACCAATCCCATACCAACTTTAGTAAAATAGAATGCATTTTGCAAGCAAAACTATCCATAAATTGAAAAAAATTTCACAAAAACAGGGGGGGCGTGCATTATATCCGCAAAATAAACCAATAAGATTTACTTTTTTCATTTCAATTTTCATATCATTGTGTGCAGAAATGTTCAGACTACTTTCCAAGTGAAAAAAGCTTTCAAAAAGACCAAACATAAGCACTGCAAATGAAGAGTTTTCGGTCCGGGTCAGGGTGACCTGGGAACATAAGATTTGTTACTTTTCTTAAACAGAACAGCAGGGTTAAAACATGGGGATCTACTGTAGTCTTGATGTAGTGCTACGTCAGTTTGTAAGTGGCAGCTGTGGTAAGGAGAACCTTAGCCAAGGGTGGGATGCTAGCCGGAACGCCTAATTGAGCTTGCCTCCATGGCTCTGGAGGTACCATGAGTTCGAGCAGAATTATGTTTCTGTGCCTGTGCAGCAGTGATGGGCACCTGCCGGAATGGCCAGAACCACCATTCTGTTGGGGAAAACTGAGCGCGTAGACTCGCTCCGGTTACCGCTGAGCATGCACGTGCCATGCACGCGCAACTGGAGCGATTCCGGTAAAAAATTACTGGGTTTTTTGGTTCCGTGCATGCACCAAAGCAAAGAAACCAGCAATTTTTGCTGCCGGAAGGATGTCTGCGCATGAGGTTCCGGCTGCTGCACATGCGCAGCAGCCAAAATCTCACTGTGGAACCTAGAGTGACAGCTGGCAAAAACAGCCTGCCCAAGCTCCAGCCACATGCCTGCTCTGTTGCGCTACAGGAGAGAGATGCCTGCAGCGCAGGAGAGCACAGAGCAGGCTGCGTGGCCAGAGCTCAGGACCACCCAGCATGCATGCTATCGGCGCCCCTGCAGGAGGTCACCGTAGTAAGGTAAGGGCTGGGCAGGCTGCTCGCAGCGTGAGATGGCAGCCTGGCAGAGCAGGCGGTGGGGGGAAGCCACCACGAGAGGCACATGGGGCGGGTGGTGGTGGGGCTTGCAACATGGTGGAGGGGTGAGCCGACAGAGCAGCCACTCGCGGCAGAGCGGACAAGCCACTTGAAGTTTAGCTAAAGGTGATTATTTATCCATATTAGCTAAAAGTAGGAGCTTTTGCAAGAATAATATATCCTGGCAAATGGAGGAAGCAAAGAGGAAGCAGCTGCTTGCTCTCTAGCAATCATAGGAGCAGGAGCACCATAGCGATCGGTGGAGCAGGGACACAGTACAATATAATTATATGGTGCTCCTGCTCCTCCGACTGCTAGAACGGAAGCATCTGCTTGCTCTCTAATTTCTCTATCTGCCAGGATGCAGCTTCTAGCAGTGAGTAATAGGGCTGGGGTTGGAGGAATAAGGGTGTGTGTTGTTGAGCAGCAGTGCAGATAGATGATGATGAGGCAGAAAGTGGCAGGCATGAAGACGGGTCACTGCTGCGAACATATTGATCAGCTATTGCCCTTAGCAAGCAGTGACATGACATGGAAGTGAAGGAAGAGGGAGGGTTTTTTTTAATGCTCTAGTATGGATTTTAGATACACTGAGTAATATCACTGGTTTTCAGAAGCTGAAGGAATTTGGGACTACAGTGGGTTCCCTCTTAGCAAAGCACCCTGAATAGCTAAATTCCTAAATTTCTACTTAAGCGGGGTACTAGATGACCTAGAAAGTCCCTTCCAACTCTAATAATAAATCTAAATTGATGTTGAGAAAGCCTACTAGACCCCTATCAGAAAGAAACGCTTTGAGGCCTCTTCATGCCACTCAATTTCATAGCAGAATCAGAATAGAACTGGAAGAGACCTTGCAGCCTTCCAGCTCAAGCAGGAGATCCTATACCAGTGATGGCAAACCTTTTTTGGTGTATGGGTGTACTAGCATGTGTGCATGTGCCCACATCCCTTCCCTCCCCCCATGCATGCACACACCTCCATGCTGCCCTTGCGCATATGCACAACCCCCTCGTGCCACACATGCGCACAGGCCTCACTGAAGCCTGGGACGTGAAAAAACGGCCAAACAGACAAAACAAAAGTTCAGGAAAATGGACTTCTAGTTTGCCTGTTGTGCTGTTTTTTTGCACTCTGGAGGGTTAAAGGAAGCTCCCTGAGCCCTCCAGAGTGCAAAAAACAGCACAATGGGCAAATCAGAAGTGCATTTTTCTGAACTTCTGGTTTGTCCATTAGGTGGTGGTTTTTTTGCACTCCAGGGCTTCAGGGAAGCTGAAGGCTGTAAATCATCTGGCCAGTGCAAATATGCCTGCTGGAGCTGACATAGGCCAACATCTCGCATGCCCTCCAATATGACTCCCCTGCCTCCTATGGCATGTGTGCCATAGGTTCGCCATCCAAGTCCGATACCATTTCAGACAAGTGTCTGTCCAGTCTCTTGTTAAAAATCTCCAGTGATGAAGCACCCACAACTTCTGAAGGTAAGCTGTTCCACTGATTGTTTTCACTGTTAGGATGTTTCTCCTTAATTCCATGCTGCTTCTCTCCTTGATTAGTTTCCATCCATTGTTTCTTCTCCTTCCCTGTGGTGCTTGGGAAAATAAGTTGACCCCCTCTTCTATGTGGCAGCCTCTCGAATACTAGAATACTGCTAACCAGCGAAGGGCTATCAAAAAATTTACTACCACACTATGGGCGTGGCTTCTGCAGGATGCCCCGCATTTTCTTTCAAATCTTTCAGTGCAGATTGGGTGCTCTGGGGTGGAGCGCCATTTTCCCTACCCCACTGCATCCCCCCCCCCCATCCAGGCAGTAGCCCACCTCTGCTGATAACATTTCACCCCCTCCCCGGTCCTTCTTTTCTCTAACTAGCTAAGCCCAAATCCTGCAACTGTTCTTCATATGTTTTAGTCTCCTGGCATTCAGTCCTCTTAGTTGCTCTTCTTTGCACTTTTTCTAAAGTCTGAACATCTTTTTTGTAATGTGGTGACCAAATCTGGTTGCAGTATTCCAGTTGTGGTCTTACTAAGACTTTATAAAGCGGTACTAATACATTACATGATTTTGATTCTATGCCTCTGTTTAGACAACCAAGAATTGTATTAGCTTTTTTGGCTTCTGCTGTACACTTCTGGCTCATATTTGAGTGATCATCCACTAGGACTCCAAGGTCCCTCTCACAGTTACTTTTTTTTGAGCATGGTAAAAATAGGCAATGTGTAATACTCAAGATTTTATTCCCAGTTTTGGCCAGTGATCAGGACTGATAAGGAAGCCAATCCAGTCCACTCTGGTTGGGGAATTTGTAGTGGGTGGGACATTTATTTTATTTTTTATTCTAATTTTTATTCTATTTTTAAATTTACCTATTCTGATTTTATGTATGGTGGGACTGGTCTCTGGGTGTCACACAACTTTAGTTGCCAATGACAATTCGTTGTTTTTGACAATGACAATAATTTATTATTATTATTATTATTATTATTATTATTATTATTATTATTATTACTACTACTACTACTACTACTACTACTACTACTATTAGGGAATGTTGGATATTTTTTCCTATCATGCCTATCAGGTCTATGTAGCCCTCAAGAAGCACTGGAAGAACCATTTTAGCTTCTTGGATGGACCTGACAAGGTGTCAACATAGGCAAGTGAGCTCAAGAAGAGACCTGATACAAGTCCCACCCATTTCAAACATGGATACTGTTCCGTTCCTGGAATGGTGGGTCACGAACAAGGCAAACCAGGCTTCAGAGTTAACAGCTCTTTATTTGTAATAATAGCTAACAGGTTGTCAAAATATGATAGTTAACACACATGTGCTCTCAGCTGATGGCAATAAGGTCCTATTTGACAGCTCATTACAGTGTTCCCTCAGTTTTCGCGGGGGATGCGTTCTGAGACCACCTGCGAAAATTGAATTTCCGCGAAGTAGAGATGCGGAAGTAAATACACCATTTTTGGCTATTATTTATTTATTTATTTATTATTTGGATTTGTATGCCGCCCCTCTCCGAAGACTCGGGGCGGCTCACAACAAGTGTAAAACAAATCATAAATAATTCAATTAATTAAAATATTTAAAGATTTAAAAAACCCCATATACTAACAGACACACACACAGGCATACCATGTATAAATTAAATGTGCCCAGGGGGAGATGTTTAGTTCCCCCATGCCTGACGGCAAAGGTGGGTTTTGAGGAGTTTACGGAAGGCAGGAAGAGTAGGGGCAGTTCTGATCTCCGGGGGGAGTTGGTTCCAGAGAGTCGGTGCTGCCACAGAGAAGGCTCGCCCCTGGGGCCCGCCAACCGACATTGTTTAGTTGATGGGACCCGGAGGAGGCCCACTCTGTGGGACCTAATCGGTCGCTGGGATTCGTGCGGCAGAAGGCGGTCTCGGAGGTATTCTGGTCCGATGCCATGAAGGGCTTTAAAGGTCATAACCAACACTTTGAATTGTGACCGGAAACTGATCGGCAGCCAATGCAGACTGCGGAGTGATGGTGAAACATGGGCATACCTGGGTAAGCCCATGACTGCTCTCGCAGCTGCATTCTGCACGATCTGAAGTTTCCGAACACTTTTCAAAGGTAGCCCCATGTAGAGAGCATTACAGTAGTCGAACCTCGAGGTGATGAGGGCATGAGTGACTGTGAGCAATGAGTCCCGGTCCAGATAGGGCCGCAACTGGTGCACCAGGCGAACCTGGGCAAACGCCCCCTCGCCACAGCTGAGAGATGGTTTTCTAATGTGAGCTGTGGATCGAGGAGGATGCCCAAGTTGCGGACCCTCTCTGAGGGGGTCAGTAATTCCCCCCCAGGGTAATGGACGGACAGATGGGATTGTCCTTGGGAGGCAGAACCCACAGCCACTCCGTCTTATCCGGGTTTAGTTTGAGTCTGTTGACACCCATCCAGGCCCCAACAGCCTCCAGGCACCGGCACATCACTTCCACCGCTTTGTTGACTGGGCATGGGGTGGAGATGTAAAGCTGGGTATCATCGGCATATTGATGATACCTCACCCCATGTCCTTGGATGATCTCACCCAGCGGTTTCATGTAGATGTTAAATAGCAAGGGGGAGAGGACCGACCCCTGAGGCACTCCACAAGGGAGAGACCTCGGAGCCGACCTCTGACCCCCCACTAACACCGACTGCGACCGGCCAGAGAGGTAGGAGGAGAACCACTGAAGCACAGTGCCTCCCACCCCCAACCCCTCCAACCGGTGCAGAAGGATACCATGGTCGATGGTATCGAAAGCCGCTGAGAGATCGAGGAGCACCAGGACAGAGGATAAACCCCTGTCCCGGGCCCGCCAGAGATCATCCATCAACGCGACCAAAGCGGTTTCCGTGCTGTAACCGGGCCTGAAACCCGACTGCTGGGGACCTAGATAATCGGCTTCTTCCAAGGACCGCTGGAGCTGGAGTGCCACCACCTTCTCAACAACCTTCCCCATAAAGGGAAGGTTGGAGACTGGACGATAGTTGTTAAGTACGGCTGGGTCCAGGGAAGGCTTCTTGAGGAGAGGGTGCACAAGCGCTTCTTTATAGAGTGTTGGAAAAACTCCCCTCCCCAAGGAAGCGTTGGTGATCTCCTGGGCCCAGCTCTGTGTCACCTCCCTGCCGGCCGAGACCAACCAGGAGGGACACGGATCCAGTAGACAGGTGGCGGAACTCACAGCTCCAATGACCTTGTCCACTTCATCAGGTGTCACCAGATCAAACTCTTCCCAGACAGGTGGACAAGTACGTGCCCCAGTCATCTCGACTGACTCATTGTCAGTCGACTCTGTTTTACAATTGGAGTCGAGGTCGGCCCGGATCTGAGCGACTTTATCAGCGAAAAACGTGTTAAACTCCTCGGCGCTACTCTGCAAGGGCTCCCCAACTCCCTCCTGATTAAGAAGGGAGCGGGTCACCCTAAACAGAGCGACCGGGCGGGATTCCGCTGATGCAATCAAGGCGGCATGGTACACGCATCTTGCCGCCTTGAGCGCCACTTTGTAAGTCTTAATAAAAGCTCTTACAAGTGTTCGATCAGATTCAGACCTACTCTTCCTCCATCGCTTCTCTAGATGTCTCTTTTGGCGTTTCAACTCCCGGAGCTCCTCGTTGAACCATGGGGCTCTACGGGGTCTAGCGCCACGGAGAGGTCGCAAAGGCGCAATCCGGTCAAGAGCCTCCGCAGCAGCCGTATTCCAGGCCTCCGCAAGAGACTCCGCCGAACTGTGGATGAGTGCCTCTGGAATAACCCCAAGCGCCGTCTGAAAGACCTCTGGGTCCATCAGGCGTCTGGGGCGGAACATCTTCATTGGTTCCGCCTCCCTGCGGAATACTGATATTAACAGTATCACAAGCATTCCCTTAAAACTTTAAACCCCTAAATTACAATTTCCGATTCCCTTAGCAACCATTTAAATTATTACTCACCATGTTTATTTATTAAAGTTTATTAAAAAAATATTTATTAAAGGTGGACGAAAGTTTGGTGATGACATATGACGTCATCGGGCGGGAAAAACCGTGGTATAGGGGAAAAAACTGCAAAGTATTTTTTAATTAATATTTTTGAAAAACCGTGGTATAGACTTTTCGCGAAGTTCGAACCTGCAAAAATTGAGGGAACACTGTATATGTCAAATGGGTAGCCAATCAGGAGGCAGTATAGCACCCCCTGTAGAAGACGAACCTGAGTGAAAACTCCCAGACAAAACAGATACAATGCACCTAGAAAAAGGATGGGCCCTGTGTTGTGATGCTCCGTCAGCCATCTTGTGGTTTGGGCCTTGCCCTGACCCTGCCTCTGCTTGTGCTGGCTGCATTCCAACTTCTGGACAGTTCTGTTTTTCCTTTCTTTCACTCGCTTGTGCTCGGCTTTTTTATTGAAAGAAGAAAACCTCCAGGCAATACCTCTAAAAATTACTGAGTTTTAAAAAAACAACAACATCCCAATCAATCAACCATGGGAGAGAACCAAGGCAAATGGAACAGAAAAGAAAGAAAAAGAAAAGATGAAAAAACACCCTCTTAATTGTCAATAAGAAAGAAAGAAAAAGTCTGGAGAGTGGATATGGCAGTACCTGGAGACCTCAGAATACAAGAGAAAGAACAGGAGAAAAATCACAAAATGCAACTAAAAGTAAAACGACTATGGCAAAAGACAGCAAATATAGTAATAGGCGCCAAGAATGCAACCCCAAACTGTCAATTGCAAAAGACATTTGTATAGGTAGTTCTGATCTTAGAACCACAATAGAGCCCAAAATTGATGATGTTAAATGATACATTTCTCTAACTAGGTTTTGTCACATTTTTAGTCACCGTTATTAAGTTAGCAACACTATCCAACAACATCTGCCTCTCCTAGGTCCTTGGGAGGCACTTGATAAGTGGATAATAATGCCAGGCCTAAACATCTGGCTGACTGTATGACCCCAATCATAACGTTGCAGTGGGGGGCGCTAGGATTGAGGTAAAACAATTGGGGGGAAATTACAAAGTGCAGTAGAATGTTTATGGGAAAAAAGAAATCCGTTTTATCAATCCATCCATCCATCCATCCATCTATCCATCCATCCATCCATCCATCCATCCATCCATCCATCCATCCATTTATTTATTTATTTATTTGTTTGTTTGTTTGTTTGTTTGTATGCCGCCCCTCTCCGCAGACTCGGGACGGCTAACAACAGCAATAAAACAGCATATAATAATAATAATCCAATACTAAAACAGTTAAAAACCCTGATTATAAAACCAAACATACATACAGACGTACCATGCATAAAATTGAAAAGGCCTAGGGGGAAAGAGTATCTCAATTCCCCCATGCCTGTCGGCAGAGGTGGGTTTTAAGCAGCTTATGAAAGGCAAGGAGGGTGGGGGCAATTCTAATCTCTGCGGGGAGTTGGTTCCAGAGGGCTCTCAGAGCTCTCAGAGCAATAACGAAAGGACTCCCTTGATATATGGAAATACTGAATTTATTGATTCCCAACATCCTAAATTTTACCCCCCTGAAAAGCATAATGCTTTGAACTGCCTATATTCCTAGATGTTGCCTTAATAATTCTTAGGTTCTTGGTTGGGACTTGAATTATTAAGTTTCTACCAGTCTTAGATTGTGAATCTAACTATAGATTATCCATACACAATAATAATAAATTTCTTGGTTTCTCCGAGTTTGATTGTTTTCCTCCAGATTATCAGGCTAGGTAACAATTCAACCCAGAGCTACATTTATATTTTCCTATCGGAAAAATTCCTTAGATTTATGCAGGTGTCAAATCAAAAGACTTAAGGCAGCCTACAGAGTTAAAAACACCATAAAACACAAAGCCAAAGCCAAATATGCAAATACATATTGCATTAGGGAAAAATACAATATAAATGATAAACAATGTCCTGATCCAAATTAATTTATTCTTCATTTCCCCTTGAGGAAAAACTGATTAAATCTGTTGCTCTGGCCATTATAAGGAATATGGTTTGTCTTCCAGTGAAGAATAAATAGGAACTGTAGTGCTTGAATGGGATAAAAGTTCATACGAACAATGAGCCACTCTCTTGAATCTCCAAAGGAAACAAAAAGCTGTTTGATCAGTAAAACCCTGGGTGCCTTTTTGCTAGATCAGACGTATTCAAATGCAATTGTCTAACAACATTTTGATGGCCTTTTCCCCATAAATGGAAATGATTCACACATACCAAACAAATATGTCAACAAAACAAAACAAAACAATCTAGTCTAGAATTGCAATAGTGCTTAGACTTTTATACGGATTCACAGTGCTTTCCAGCTCTCTCTAAGTGATTTAGAGAATCAGCAAATTGCCCCCAACAATCTGTCTCTTCATTTTACCCAACTTGGAAGGATGGAAGGCTGAATCAATCTTGAGCCTGGTGAGATTCGAACTGCCAAATTGCAGACAGTCAACAGTCAGCAGAAGTAACCTGAGTACGGCACTATAACCACTCCACCACCATGGCTCGTGGTTTTCATTTTGGTTTTTCAGAGTCCCCATGTGTTTTGATCTTGAAGAACTTTCAGGAAGAATGTACATCAAGCCTAAAGATGCTAGGTGTCAAACATTCTGCCTCTTAGTTCTTTTCCATCATCGTGATTAGTGCAAGCAAGCTAGAAACAAGGGGGATGAAATTTGGAGCAAACTCAGAAAGAAGTTCAAGTTCCTAAGCAGAAGTAATAAGATTTGGCATCATCTTGTAGTGATTAAATGAGCTTCTGCAGAAGTGAAAGGTTAGCCGTGGGCGTGTAAACTTCAAGAAGTTTTGGAGAGAAGTGCTTATGCTTGGGTTTAGATGGAACTGGAAGGGTATCAGATGTCAGATACAAACTCTAAGAGAATCACAGATGGTCTTTCTATCTATGTATCATTGTGAGATTTGTTGTGTGTATTCTGTTTCTTATACTAACCCACTCTTCTCCCTGTTTCAAAGGAAGTGGAATTCTTTGCCATCTGGAGAGCTGCGTGAAGTCAGCTTGTAGGGAAACGTTTTTTAACTGGAGGAGAACACTTATTTTAGGGTCCTCCACAGGATGCAGGATGTGGTGGTAAAATTCACTTGGGGGTCCCCCCCCCCACTTCAAAAACCAAAAAGCTGAAGAAGAATATTAAGTTTATTGGATGTTTCTTGAACCCATTCTAATTCTGATTGAATGTATTATATTTAATAAAACAATAATAAATAATAAAATAACAGCAACAATAATGAAAACATATACAGTGATACCTCGTCTTACAAACCCCTCGTCATACAAACTTTTCGAGATACAAACCCGGGGTTTAAGATTTTTTTTGCCTCTTCTTCCAAACTATTTTCACCTTACAAGCCCAAGTTGATGCCGCCTCTGAACTTCTGTTGCCAGCGAAGCACCTGTTTTTGCACTGCTGGGATTCTCCCGAGGCTCCCCTCCATGGGAAACACCATCTCCGGACTTCCGTGTTTTTGCGATGCTGCAGGGGAATCCCAGCAGCGCAAAAATGGGTGCTTTGCTGACAATGGAAGTCGATGGGGTTTCGAGGACTTCCGTGTTTTTGCAATGCTGCAATCTCGCTGATGCCCCCCTTGCTGGGAAACCCCACCTCCGGACTTCTATTGCCAGTGAAGCACACGTTTTTGCGCTGCTGGGATTTCCCTGCAGCATCACAAAAACACGGAAGTCCAGAGGTGGGGTTTCTCAGCAAGAGGAGCCTCAGGGGAATCCCAGCAGTGCAAAAATGTGTGCTTCGGCTGGCAAAAAGGGTGAGTTTTGGCCTTGCACGCATTAATCACTTTTCCATTGATTCCTATGGGAAACATTGTTTCATCTTACAAACTTTTCACCTTACAAACCTCATCCCAGAACCAATTAAGTTCGTAAGATGAGGTATCACTGTACTTTTAAATACAATTGCCCTTCTAGCAATAATCTGGTGGGGAACAAAGGATAGTAGCTGCAGAAATCAGATGCTGAAAAGAATGCTAAAGATCTTCCGTAGAGATCAGATCAGAAGTGAGGAAATTCAAAGATGACATAAAAACAGAAATATATATGAGCATGGCACATTGTATTTCTACCTGACAATGAAAAATGATATGCTAGCAGCCTTATAATCCCACATGCCTATGTCAGATATAGAGATGTGGACCCCACTTGGAACACCATAGGGAAAAATCAAATGAAATAATCACTTTTGATATCAAGCAAAGTTGAATACAATGATAAAGTGATAAAGTAAAAAAATGAATATTGTGTTTGGTATAATATATATTTATAGTAAGTACAGTGGTACTTCTACTTACAAACTTAATTTGTTCCATGACCAGGTTCTTAAGTAGAAAAGTTTGTAAGAAGAAGCAATTTTCCCCATAGGAATCAATGTAAAAGCAAATAATGCGTGCGGTTGGGAAAACCACAGGGAGGGTGGAGGCCCTGTTTCCTCCCAGGAGATTCCTAGAGAGGCCCCATAGAGGCTTCTCCCTGCCTTTTCCGGCCCTGTTACCTCCCAGGAGATTCCTAGAGAGGCCCCACAGAGGCTTCTCCCTGCCTTTTCTGGCCCTGTTTCTTCCCAGGAGATTCCTAGAGAGGCCCCACGGAGGCTTCTTCCTGCCTTTTCCAGTTAGAGTTTCGGAGGCTCAGGTTTGTAAGTGGAAAATGAGAAGAGGCAAAAAAATCTTGAACACCCAGTTCTTATCTAGAAAAGTTTGTAAATATAGGCATTTGTAGGTAGAGGTACCACTGTATCATGTTATGAGGCAGGCAGTGGGGAGACCTAGTTCTCCATGTTGCTTAGGCCCATGATGGTGTACCTTTGGCATGCGTGCCACAAGTGGCACATGGAGCCATATCTGCCGGGACGTGAGCTGTTGCCCTAGCTCAGCTCCAGCGCACATGTGTGTACTGGCCACCTGATTTTCAGCTCACACAGAGACTTAGGCATATGAGATTGATTGTGGGACAGTTAATCTCTCAGACTAAATCAGGAAATAAAAAAAATCTATCTACTAATCAACACTGGACCAGCATTGTAGGTTATGGCCATAAACACACACTTGATCTTAGCTAAAAGACTGAGAAGTGATAGAATAGGATCCAGTGAGGAGCCCTCCATCTTGTAGAAGATTGACTTGGCCTGGAAGTATTTATAAAATATATTTCGACTTTACCATATGGAAGGAGGTGCTAATATTGCTTCTTTCTATCACTTTGGGAAGGAACACCCATGTTACATCTGAATGTAATGGAAGCAGGAGAATTCAGAGAACCTGCAATTGGCTGGAGAGGTGATTATTCAAGAGAAGCCAGACATTATTATTATTATTATTTATTATTATTTATTAGATTTGTATGCCGCCCCTCTTTGTAGATTCATATACATATCTCAGCTATCGTCTAAACAATTGGCATGTTGGGAGCCAGATTGTTATCAACATATATATTTCTACATTAAAAAAAAAATTCCTTGACAAACTGAAGATTGTTCAAAAATAAGCTGCAGAGGAGCACTTAATAACTATCGTCCAGTCTCCAACCTTCCCTTTATGGGGAAGGTTGTTGAGAAGGTGGTGGCGCTCCAGCTCCAACGGTCCTTGGAAGAAGCTGATTATCTAGGTCCCCAGCAGTCGGGTTTCAGGCCCGGTTACTGCTTTGGTCGTGTTGATGGATGATCTCTGGCGGGGCCGGGACAGGGGTTTGTCCTCTGTCCTGGTGCTTCTTGACCTCTCAGTGGATTTCGATACCATTGACCATGGTATCCTTCTGCACCGGCTGGAGGGGTTTGGGGTGGGAGGCACTGTTCTCCAGTGGTTCTGCTCCTACCTCTCCGGTCGGTCGCAGTCGGTGTTAGTGGGGGGTCAGAGGTCGACTCTGAGGTCTCTCCCTTGTGGGGTGCCTCAGGGGTCGGTCTTCTCCCCCCTGCTATTTAATATCTACATGAAACCGCTGGGTGAGATCATCCAAGGGCATGGGGTGAGGTATCATCAGTATGCTGATGATACCCAGCTTTACATCTCCACCCCATGTCCAGTCAACGAAGCAGTGGAAGTGATGTGCCGGTGTCTGGAGGCTGTTGGGGCCTGGATGGATGTCAACAGACTCAAACTCAACTCGGATAAGACGGAGTGGCTGTGGGTTTTGCCTCCCAAGGACAATCCCATCTGTCCATCCATTACCCTGGGGGGGGAATCATTGACCCCCTCGGAGAGGGTCCGCAACTTGGGTGTCCTCCTCGATCCACAGCTCACATTAGAGAACCATCTTTCAGCTGTGGCAAGGGGGGCGTTTGCTCAGGTTCGCCTGGTGTACCAGTTGCGGCCCTATCTAGACCGGGACTCATTGCTCACAGTCACTCATGCCCTCATCACCTCGAGGTTCGACTACTGTAATGCTCTCTACATGGGGCTACCTTTGAAAAGTGTTCGGAAACTTCAGATCGTGCAGAATGCAGCTGCGAGAGCGGTCATGGGCTTACCTAGGTATGCCCATGTTTCACCATCACTCCGCAGTCTGCATTGGCTGCCGATCAATTTCCGGTCACAATTCAAAATGTTGGTTATGACCTTTAAAGCCCTTCATGGCACTGGACCAGAGTATCTCCGAGACCGTCTTCTGCCGCACGAATCCCAGCGACCGATTAGGTCCCACAGAGTGGGCCTTCTCCGGGTCCCGTCAACTAAACAATGTCAGTTGGCGGGCCCCAGGGGAAGAGCCTTCTCTGTGGCGGCCCCAGCTCTCTGGAACCAACTCCCCCCAGATATTAGAACTCCCCCTACCCTCCCTGCCTTCCGTAACCTCCTTAAAACCCACCTTTCTCGTCAGGCATGGGGGAACTGAAACACCTCTCCCGGGCATGTACAATTTATGCATGGTATGTTTGTGTGTGTGTTTGTTAGGAAAATGGGGTTCTTTTTAAATATTTTAAATTATATTTGGATTTGTTATGAATTGTTGTATCTTGCTGTGAGCCACCCCGAGTCTGCGGAGAGGGGCGGCATACAAATCTAAATAATAAATAAATAAATAAAATAAATTTTGAAACATATATTACATTATAAGCATTACCCTGATATTCATTTCAGCTACATCCTCCATACATGGTGTATCTTATTTTTTCTCAGGTGCCGAAGGAGCATGGACACATGCTATCACACATGCACGAGTGCCCCCATAATTCAATGCTTGGGGAGGGCAAAAAAAGCTTCTACTGCCCCCCCTGGAGGCCAGAAACAGACTGTTTTCCAACTTCTGGCGGGCCCAATAGGCTTGTGTTTTACCCTCCTCAGACTTCAAAGGCTTCCCTGGAGCCAGAGGAGGGTAAAAGCGCCCCCCCATCCCCCTGGAGTCTCTCTGGAAGCCAAAAACACCCTCCCAGAGCCTCTGTGTGAACCAAAAATCAGCTGGCTGGCACACACATGCACATTGGAGCTGAGCTAGGGCAACAGATTGCTTGTCAGCAGATATGGCTCCAGGTGCCACCTGTTTCACCCGTGCCAATATTAGCCATCACTGCTCTATAGTATTACTCTGCTCTGAGACTCATGGAGGTCAATTATTATTCTCCTAATAAAGGCTGAGACATTTTCTTCCTTATTCTATCTCTGTTGTTCCTGTAAAAAAACAAAACCAAAACAAAAGGAATATACAAGGAATATTTTGATTTATTCAGTTATCTATCCAGCCTTGGCAAACAACGCATTTTTATTTTATTTTTTAAAAAATTGCTTGTAAGGATAGAAATTATATTTAATCCTTATGTAATTTTATCAGATGTTCTCTACATAACATTTTGTAGGAAGGTGGTACAAAAGCTCTATAAATAAATGCACAAATAAATAAACTTTCAAGAATATTTTCAAAATCTCAAGATCTAGAGTTTTTTTAAAAGGAAAAATGGGAGCATCTCAAGGAGCTACATCACTCTAACATTTTGTGCTTTTTCCTGGGTTTGTACATAAATATAGCATGCATCATATGTTTGGCAGGGAAAACAATATTTTCCCCAGCAACATGCCTTTGTTTATTTTCATTTAATGATTCTGTATTTCATAGTGCAAAGGGAATAGTCCCACCCATCTGCCTGGGAAAAGCAGGATGAAATTATGTTGGTTATAAGTACTATAATGAGATTATATAAGTCTTTTTCTTTGTAGTAATTTTATGGAATAATACTATTAAAAAGATGGGAACTAGTACTAACTAAAAAAATAAAAGGATAAGGAAAAAAAAGGGCAGGATGGAAGGAAAGATAGATAAGGAAGAAAAATAAGTATATAATAAAGAAAAAAGAAATACTGTATATAAAGAATTGATATCCCCCTTCATAACAGCAAGCATAAATAATTTTAGAAACTTATCATCTTCTCTTAAAATATAACAAATGATCTCATATCTCATTTCTTGTCTAGCAACATTTTTTAAAGTCTTGTTATTCAGCCCTGTTGATCAATATTATATTAAGGGTTTCTAATGATAATAGCATATGTATTTTAACCATAATTAAATAAACCAATTTTATATTCCTTTCCCTTATCCCTTTGGATAATGTCTTAGAACTTGATGTCTTCTTATTCTTCAAAATTTTAACACTATAGAATAAAGTTATTCATGTTACCCTTTTGGTTTTGTTGAGTCATCAGTCAGTTTCCTTCTACAGTATATATTTCCAGTGTACATTGCCTACCACTGTTCTGGCCTAGCTGCAGGACCAAGGAACACAGCACAAATAGCACCCGTAACCCCCCCCCAACAATCTGAGGGACTATGAATTGTCCCCCTATTTAAAAAGTATGAGGACCTCTATTCTACATCATCTTCCAAACACAATAAATCCATAATGTCAGACACTCCTAATATTAACTTCTGGATCCCTTGTTCACAAATAAAGTCCACGTGCGTACCATATTGAAGTATTTTGCTTCATTCCGTATTAGTAGATCAAATCTAAAGGTTTTTCCTGCTTTAATTGTAATCTTTATTTCCTTCTTGTTTCCTTCAAAATTCCATTTTATCATGCACACATCTACGCATTGTCAACCCTGAAGTGAACCTGGCTGAGGGTATCTTGGAGGCTTCAGGCTTGCCAAAAAGCAGAAGAAGGGGCAGGGAGGAGGGAAATAGCTAGATGGTGTTTTGTAGCCAAAAGAAGAAAGTTTTCCTGTGAGAACCAAGGACATTCCAACAGGAGGCTAGCCAAGGGAGGAGTGAGGTAACCAGCCAACCAGCTAGCATCTTGATTGGACAGCATGACCAGTGACTTGGGGGAAAGGGAAAACTTTTCCTTTTTAATTAGGTTAAAACCACAGGAACTTTCAGAGTCAGCTTTCATCAGTCTCCAATAAATTGTTCCTTGAGGAATTTGCCTGCCTCAAAGTTCTATGGGTACATTACTTGGAACGATGACACACATATTTTGGAAAGTTACAAATGGAGTAAAAATTCAAGTACCGATATATTTAAATAAAATGTTAACATTACTTAAAGAATCCTTCCCATGGGAAGATATTGTTGTCTTGAATAATTAAGGATATATCTCTGGTTAGCCATCAATATCTCCTTTCAAAATGTTTAAATTAATCCAGCAGCTGAAAAACTAAGCATTTAAAGTCAAGTATTAAGTGATGAGCCCCAGCTTTAGTAGTTGAAGCCAAAGTTCCCTGAAAACTGAGGTCAGTCCATCATCTATTTTTTCCAATATATCAATTTTGTTTGATCCACTTATAAGATGCTCTATAAAGTACTGTATATACATGTGACCTATATTGGAAACAGTTGGGCTGATTAAAACAGGGCAGTATTCTGACTGAGGAACAGCAGGATATAGAGAGAGGAACTCAGTGTGAACCCAAATAATTACATTTTGCTATCTAATTGGGAAACATGCCAGCATTATGTCTTCCTGGCCAATGGGAGAAGGCCACAATATCTATGGTTTTTACCCTGGCATTCAGTTGTGTCATTAGAGACAGATTATGATGAAAGTTGAAGCACTTGATAATGTTAACTGGCAATATATCTTAGAACTAATCCAAAAACTAGACTTCGGGAACAATTTTATAAAGATTATGCAAAACATGCATTCATAACAAACCGCTAGAGTAGTGATAAATAATGATCTCACAGAAAAATTCTACATAAACAAAGGGGTTCACCAAGGATGCCCATCTTCGGAGAGGGAGAGTCTTCGGAGAGGGGCGGCATACAAATCTAAGTAATAAATAAATAAATTATCACCTCTATTATTCATAACTGCACCAGAAATTTTGTTAAATAGGATTAGAGGTAACAAGGAAATACAGGGTATTAGAATTAAAGACCAGGAGTATAAAATTCAGTCATATGCTGACGATATGGCATTTTTCCTTGAAGACCCAACAGATTCTGGATCGAAATTACTTATGGAAATAGAAAAATTTGGGGAGTTATTGGGGTTAAAAATAAATAAACAAAAAACTAAAATTATGACAAAAAATATGACCCCAAAAAATAACTCAGAACTGGAGAAAATTTTAAATTTGCAAGTTACAAAAAATATTAAATATTTGGGCTTAAATCTAACAAATAAAGTATCATCGATCAAAAAAGACAATTATGATAAATTAACACTAGAAACAAAGAAAAATTTAGAAAAATGGGGAAATCTTCAACTATCTTTCCTAGGAAGAACCGCAGCTATCAAAATGAATATTCTCCCGAAGTATTCATATCTATTTCAAACAGCCCCCATTTATTTAGACAGAACATTTTTCAGAGAACTTAACAAAATTATTTCCAAATTTATATGGCAAAAAACCAAACCCAGAATCAGGTTAAAATATACTCAAGACAACAAAAGAAGAGGTGGATTAGGGTTCCCAGACTTTAGACATTATTATGTAGCGGCTTCTATAATTTGGATAAAAGATTGGATACAACTCGCAAATAAAATAACACTAACATTAGAAGGCCATGACCTGCAAATAGGGTAGTATGCCCATTTGTGGAAGGACGATAACAAAATATCAAGCACATTCAATAAACACTTAATAAGAAAATCCTTATTAAGATCATGGCATGTAATTAAAAGGAAGTATTATATAAAAATCCCCCTTTGGCTTTCAACGATGGAGGCTATTATATATCCTAATTTAATTGACCCAACAAAATCCTTAACCTACAAGGAAATACTACAACGAATAAAATCTAGAGAAGAATTGGATATTCAAAACATTAAATTGGATTGGTGGACCTACACTCAAATCAGATCTAGATACACTAAAGATATAAACGGAGTAGGTATAGAAAAATCTTTCAACACATTAGATAAAATTCTCTTGGATCCAGATAAAAAAAATATAACAAAAATATACAATTTCCTATTGGAAAATGATAATCCGGAAGAAATAGTAAAAGAACCAATATTAGCATGGGCCAAAAACACAGGCCGAAGCATCCACCTAGCAGAATGGGAGAAAACCTGGAATATCACCAGCAAAATAACCCTATCAGTGGCCTATAAGGATAACTTCTACAAAATATTTTACAGATGCCACCTCCCTCCCTCAAGAATTGCCAAAATGTTTCCAAATTATGTTCCAACGTGTTGGAAATGCAGTAAAATAATAGGTTCCTTTTACCAGATATGGTGGACATGCCCCAAAGTACAATGGATGTGGAAAACTACACATAAATGGCTAATAAAACCCACCTTTGTCGTCAGGCATGGGGGAACTGAATCACCTCCCCCGGGCATGTACAATTTATGCATGGTATGTTTGTGTGTATGTTTGCTTAGTAAATGGGGTTTTTTAAATATTTTAAATTATATTTAGATTTGTCATGAATTGTTGTATCCTGCTGTGAGCCGCCCCGAGTCTGCGGATAGGGGCGGCATACAAATCTAAATAATAAATAAATAATAAATAAATAAATAATTGAAATAACTGAAAAAGAGATAGAATTTACCCCAGAGGGATTCTTACTTGGCATCTGGAAAAAAAAATCCTAGACATGTACTATATCTAATTACGCACATAATTACTGCCACCAGAATAGCATATGCCCAGATTTGGAAAAGTAAAAATATACCCTCAGAGGCCCAAATTATAGAAAAAATATACAGATGTGTGGAACTAGATGAGATGACTAGAGATATTAAGGGAATAAAAGAAATGGGATCATCTATAATATGGGAGAATTAGTATAAATGGATTCAAAAAAATATAAGACAGAAGAACTGTAAGCCTTAGATCATACCTGTATTGTATTATTGAGTATCTCACCATATGGTTAATTATGTAAGATGGCTACATGTTAAAAATCTCTTCTTTTCTCTTCCTCCCTTCTTTTTAATTATTAACACATAATAACTGAGATTGATGTAAGACCCATCCTTTCCCATTGCATGTTTCTACCTATGTGCTATATAATTGAAAACTTTTAAGAATGTATACAAAAATGGGCAATGATCTGTAAATAAATATATTTCTTTATGTAACAAAAATATATATAAATAAATAAACATTTTTTTTTTAAAAAGAAAGTTGAAGCACTCTGTTACGAATGGATGATTATTTTTTTCTTCCTACCCAATTTTTACAGACTGGCTGGATGAATCCTTGGAATTGTCTTGGCAAGATTTCAGAAATGCTTTGCTATTGCTTGTTTCATTGAGTTGAGAGAAAGTGACTGGCCTACGGTCACCTAGTTGGTTTTGTGTCTAAGGCAGGAGTAGAACTCTGTCTCATGGTTTTCTTGTTTGATGCCCAGGTGAGTCAAACTCAAATTCATTAAGGGCAACATCAGGGTTATATTTGACCTCAGGGTGTGTGTATGTTTGTGTGTGTGTGTGTGTGCGCGGAGTGGGTATGACCAAGGTGGGTGTGGCCAGTTTTATGTCACTTGTGGGCTGATACTTTGCTGATTCCAGAGGGACCTCACTGGCCACTTCTAAGCACACGCTCTGGGCCAGCTCTGGCTCCCGGATCTTGTGTTTGCCTTAACTCCTAAATTAAACTGTCTGGTTGATTATTAGTCATTATAAAATGTTTCATACTGATATCTAGATGCAAGTTAGAGGTAAAAGCCAAGACAAAAGAATAATTTGCTGTTCTTTTTTTAAAGATGTGTTGAGAATTCAAAACAGAATTTCACTGGTATCTCTTATACATGTACAGTATATGAAAAAAGAACAAATAAGAACATAACATATACACAAGCGGATTAAAAATACTGTACTGTATTTATGTATCATAATATAATGAATATTTTTTAAAAAAGAAGCTGCTAAGATTTTAAGCACAAACTAACTCTTCATGATACAAAATAATATCAATCAGTCTTTCCAATAATAAAGAGCCAGTTCAAAGAGTCTAGAATGAACACATATTTTCAATCTGCAATTTTCAATCTGGAGTGAAAAAGTTTTTTCAATACAGTAAAGCAATCGTGTTAGTACACTCAGTTCTAAATATTTTCATAAATTGATAGATTTCAAGTGTTGGAATTAATACCATCTTTAAATCTTATTTCTCTACTCAAAGTTAAAGTAATAATAGTATGAATGTTAAGCTAAAATAGGACAATAATTGAATACGCCAAAATAATGAGTCAAATTCCTGTTCAATATATTAGATTTTCAGCATAATGGTATAAATTAGCCATCTTTTGCAATGTACAATTCACATTCAAAAATTGCTCGATAAATTAGTGTCATTTTTGGATCATAAGAAACATGTTTAACATTCTTCACAACACAGGACTTTGATTTGTTAAAATGAGATTCTCTAAATAATTATTTCAGGATTTTTGCAAACCACCACTCCTATCTTAATAATAGTTTCAGCTACGTGTAAAAATGAAGAGTAAATTTAGACACTAGCAAAACTCTAATTTAAGAATTTTAGATGCTGCGGGTGCATCTGGACCAAACTGTAAAACTAAAAAAATGCTTTAACTGAAGATAATGCCATTTGTCATTTTTGGGGAATTCTGGTAAATATTTGCATCGGCATTCTTCAGTCTCAAAAGACCACGGTATCATGCTCTGGACTCCCCAGAGCACGAAGCCTGGGTAGGTTAATATGGAGGATAGACTGTTATTTAAGCAGCAGATCCCCCCTCTCCATGTCTCTGAAATATTCCAATGGAATGGCAAAGGCCAATACAATTAGTTCCAGCTACAACGCAGGAGTTATCAGAATGTGGATGTAAACAGTCACAAACTGCTTCCTGGACCCCTGCTCCAGATTTTGTCTCAAGGTTTACTCCTGAAGCCTTTTCCAATGATGGATATAGCCACAAGGCAGTGGAGGTTTATTGCAGTTTATTTTATTTTATTTTATTCATTTATTCATTTGTCCAATACACAATACATATGGAAGAGAATAGACATGAAGTAATATATATAAAGATAATATGTAAAAATAGAGGAGAAGATATATGAAAGGAAGAAATATATATGATATATGAGATAAAGGAAAGACAATTGGACAGGGGACGAAAGGCACACTAGTGCACTTATGTACGCCCCTTACTGACCTCTTAGGAACCTGGAGAGGTCAAAAGTTAAAGTTTCCCTTTTCCTATGGGTTGACCAGGGTGTCTTTTGTGTCTTGCCATGCTCTTACCCTACCACATTGCTTGCAGAGACCACCTTCATAATCGTTGACCTATTCTAGTAGATTTCATCTGCTCAGTCCACCAGAATCTTCACTTGCTTGGGATAAACAATAGTTGGAAGTTTGACTTCAATGGACCTTATTCTTCAATACTTCTTAACTTAATGAAGTTGTGGCAGACAAAAATAGACTCCATGTTTTTTTTCTTTATTTGTTATTTGGCTTATACTTAGTCCAAGACATTGGTAAGATTAGACCCCTTCCTAGTGTTTATTTTCTGAAATACACTGACATGAAGCACATGCTCATGATTATGATGGCATTGTATTCCAATTTCCTGGAAGGAGGGAGTGCATTCCAGAGGAGTGAACTATACAGTTTATTTGTTTGTTTGTTTGTTTGTTTGTTCGTTCGTTCGTTCGTTCGTTCGTTCGTTCATTCATTCATTCATTCATTCATTCATTCATTCAATCATTCAATCATTCAATCATTCAATCCGGGTCCTAATTTTACCCACCTCGGAAGGATGGAAGGCTGAGTTGACTTTGAGCCGGTGATGACATTTGAACCGCTGACCTTCAGATCTACAGTCAGCTTCAGTGGCCTGCAGTACTGCACTCTACCTGCTGTGCCACCCCGGCTTAGGTAGTTGGTGTGAGAGAAAGAGGCTGAGGATGGTTCCTCCCCAATAGTTCACAGAATATATATTTTACAGTACAAATAGTCTGCTTTTCTTTGGCACAATTCTTTTCTACAACTGTGGAACAATTAAGAAATCTGCTGAGAAGAATTGTAACATCTCTTACAATGTTACGTTTTTGGAGCCTTACAGTGATTTTCTTCTGGATAGTATATGGTCAGCTAGGTGCTGGGCTTTGCCTATCTTCAAAATATATTTCTTTAAATAATCTGTTCCAGCCAATGATTGTTTCCTCAGAAGACAATGACTTTCTGGTTGGGTTCTTAATGGTGTTGCAGTAGATTGAATTGAATTCCCCAAAGAAGCAAAAATCAAAGTGCAATGCTAAAATTGGAAACTAGGACAATTAAAGCCCCCATCTTTGTATGGACATAACAACTTGATTACAGAAAACATATAGTGTCTCTCCTTCCATAAACATGTTGTCAGTAAGCCAGCAGACTCTTTAACATTTTTAAAGGGGATTAACATAGGAACACTGTGCCTTCATATTCTCCTGGTATACCCATGCTCTCTACTAATTAAGGTTGCTTGAAGAAAACAATTGTCTTCATCTTGCAGAAAGGAAAAATGATTCTTAATTATTGCAAAACATAGGTTTTTCAAGAAAATGAATCGTAAATGTAGATCCATGATAAAAGAGAATGTCTTGCATCAAGTTAAGGCCTTTAAACACCTCACTGTAGCTATTCTGATGTTCATTTGGTGAAAGACATTTTTGAACTATTTTAGATTTTTTAAAAACTTGGGGTGGTAATTATACACAGTACTATCTGTTTTAAAAATGTTAAAATTAAGAGCATTAGCCAACAGAATAGTTTTTGGATTTTGGTCTTAAGAAAGTTTTTAGACTTTCCTCTAAAACAGTTTGGGACAGTTTGATTTCATCCAGAAGGGGAAAAAAACTTAGAAATAAACTTTAACATTGTAGATTTTAAGCCAAACTTTGATTTCTTTAGATTTCAGGACATTAAAACAGGAGATATTGGATATAAATCTTAATAGTTTTATTAACCAATTTCATTGTATACATGATGTACAATGGCAATAAAGCCGTTGACTTTGACTTCATTGCAGTTATTAACCAGAAGAATATAAATCTTTTAAGAGAGGCGTATAATATCCAGTCTTTTATGAGGAAGGATTTTTGTATCTTTGTTAACAATTTGTTGAATATTGCCACACTGAAGAGTTTCTCTAGGCCTAGCTAAATGCATTTGTCTTCTGTGTTTCTAGAAATATAGCTATCATCTTAGAGCGAAATAGATTTGCCCAAGTAAAGTCAAGGAAATTGAGGCAGTTGTTGAGTTATTGCTGTGTTATCCTTTTAGAGGCACCATTGCTCTGATATATTCATTTTTTTCTTAGTAAATGGGATGGAATAGAGAATAACCATACAATTTGTTTAATATCAGATCAGATCTCCATTACTACAGTGAAGATTGTGAAATTCTCAATAGATAGATATCTATATATTGTACATAAAAGTGAAAATCACTTACACATTAATCATGAAATCTCCAGAACAATGTAGCTTACAAACTTGAAATTTGCCAGTATGTTCCTCTTGGCTTCTAGGTGCTCACTAAGATTTGAAATGACTATCAGAGCATGAGTATTTCTTATATTATTATTAACAAATTCTGATGCTAAGGAGTCCTACTCCCCCTCCCCACCTGAAAAGAAAACTGATCCAAATGCCAAATACAAGCAGGGGAGTTTCAGTTTTGCTTTTGCTTTCAAGCAGCAAGCAGCTTTACTACAGAACAGTTGTGCTAAGCCCATGCTCCTTCCTGTCTCCTTGCTCACACAGCAAATATTATTTGAGTTTCCAAACACCCCTCAACATTCCCACACACTAACAGGACACTAGCCAGATGAATACCGACGGATGCTGGTAGGCAGAGACAGATCCCTCCCCTTTATTTTCCTCCTCAGTTCAGATGAACCTGTTCCTTCTACTGTAACACCAGTTAAAGGGGAAAAAGGCAAAAAACACAGGAAAAGATTTACAGATGTGATTAGGAAAACACAAGTAAGGGTAGCTGCCTGTTTCTCTCATGGCCAGTTCCATGTGGCATGCTCCTGAGTCAGTTCACCTGACAGCCTGGTCATCCTCTAGCCAGAGAGCAAAACCAGGAATGTTGTTTAGAAGGAGGTCCTGAGCAATTCATCCGAGGGACGAATTGAAAGTCTATGCTATGCAAATCTGTAACAGAAACTTAACTTACCATCTCTAATAAAATAATACAGTCCCTTTTTAAAGTACTCATTGATTTTTAAGCTTTAAGTGTCAATTTATCAAGCCCCATCAGATAGTGAAGCACGGGTATCAGGTAATAGATAAAGATAGGAGAAAGAGCAAGAATGAGAAGAAAAGAAAAGGAAAGAAAGAAGGAAGGAAGGAAGGAAGGAAGGAAGGAAGGAAGGAAGGAAGGTTGTTTCTTTTTTGGGGGGAATTCTTTTGTACTCTTATGAAAACAAATCGGCTTTTGATGTTATTTAGCTTTGTTTTCATTTATTACTTTTTTCATTGTGAACCCGGCCCTGTGGAACACTCTACCTCTGGAGGAGATAAACTCTCCCAACCTTTTGGCTTTCAGAAAGGGTATTAAAGCTTGGTTTTGCCAATTGGTTTGGGACCTCAAGGGGGTTGCTCACTGCTGGAGGTGATTGGTGGGGTAAGAAGATCTCGTCCCTGTGGCATCTATCTGCTGGTTTCTAGCTTTTTGCATAGTTTTTACATTTTAATTGTATTTCTATTTATATTTTTACAGCTTGAAAGAGTCTCCTTATCAAGGAGATGGGCAGCATATACATTTAATAAATGTAATTCTTTCATAAACAGATACCTGCTGATCCAAGCATTAAGCTCCACGTGTATGTTTGCGGAATACAGACTATTACTTTGATGCAGCCATTTTCTATTCCTTAAGTCTGTCCATTGTGAGAAGTTTAATATCAAAATATATTTGACTCTTTATACTGTTTTCATCTACTCTTAAAAGTATTAACAGAATCCATAATAATAATAATAATAATAATAATAATAATAATAATAATTATTATTATTATTATTATTATTATTTATTAGATTTGTATGCTGCCCCTCTCCACAGTCTCAGGGAGACAATGGTCTGAGAATCAGTATCTCTACTAGATAATTTGACGATTAAGGTGAAACTAAATTAATCAAGTAAAAATAGCAGACAGGGGGAAATCCCTTTTTCCAAATTTCCCCAAACCCTCAAATGAATTACCCAGACCTAATCATATATCAAAGGATAAGATCTGCAAACAAAATCACAGTTAATTAAATTAGGTTTCTCAGAAGAACGTACCTACACCCACCCACCCACCCCTGAGGTGTCATCCTAAAATCAGCACCTAGAGCAGTGTTGGGTTGTTCTTGATTTGGCCCCGTTCTTAGAACTGGTAGCGCTGATGGTGGGAGGATCCGTCCAGAATGCTTCTGCACATGCCCAGAAGTGTTGCGTGTACGTGCAAACTCACAGGGGAACCGGTAGTAGAGGGTTTTAGAACCTACTACTGACATAGACCCTTCAAGCTCCCCCTATACAATCTGATGTGGTACCCCATTTCTTTGCAACCCTCTCTTAAAAGCAAACTGCTTTGCTTTTAGGAATAAATATTTTTTTATTTTCTCACACCTATCTGGATCTCATTTTTATTTATTCTTGTGCAAGCCCGGCTTGAGGTGGAACCCCACATTATTCTTCTGACACAAGAGGAATTTTTAGCTTGTCTAAAGTTAGGTGCTAATTATCCTTCCAGAAGTGGAATAGAGCAATTTACTTGAGTAAGTAAAGAACTTGATTTGGCTAAGTTGTTTAGAAAGGAAATATGTTTCTCCCTTCTTTATCTCAGACAATAGACAAATTATTTCCTGGTCTATCATTTAATAGAGGCTATTTAGAAATGAAATGAAGCATCTATTTTAGCTTCACCACAGGTTGCATTTCTTGGTCACATTAAACATCACAAACATATAAAACCCAGGAACTTTTTCTATATATGATTTTCATTTTTAAAATAGTGTTTTTATTATTGCTTTTTGATGAAATTTATAATCCCACTTGAAAGGAGGGGTTTTTTTGCACATTGTGTAATGTGACTTGGTATAAAATCAAATATGTGAATGTTTAAACTGTCACCAAATATGGAAGAAGAGCAGTGGGAATAGTATGTCTTATGTTGCTTTCTTATTATACTTTCTTACTTCATTGCTTCTCTTAATCTTGTGAAACTCTTAGCTGACAATATTTTTAATATACTGTACCTTCTGTTCTGTTAAAAAAGTCAATCCTTACAAATTTCAATATAAAATCACAAAAATTGCATCCAGTTTAAAATGCATCCTAGCTTGTCTTTGTTTCTGCATTCATTTAATGTATTGTTCCAACGGGTACTTTATCATATCAAATACAGTTATCAACTGTGCAATAAAGCAGGAAACAGTCACAAACACAATTTTAAGATTGTACAAATCAATTTAGCTACAAATTAATAATTGTATTAACTCTTAAGAAAATCCTGGTTTTTTGTTTACAATGTTCAACTGTGGTCTGAGCACAAGACCTGGCAACCTTTAAAGGAAAACTGTCCTCAGAATTTAAATTAGAGTCCAATATTATGGGAGTTTGACTAGGGGTGAAATTCAGCAGGTTCTGACATGTTCTAGAGAACCGGTAGTGGAAATTTTGAGTAGTTCGGAGAACTGGCAAATATCACCTCTGGCGGTATCCTTCCCCTGCCACGCCCACTAAGCCACACCCACAGAACTAGTGAGGAAATGTTTTGAATTTCACAGCTGAGTCTGACCCAAATACTTTCCTTTTCAGAGGATATCCTCTGGGTACATGGAGCAGCCAAGAAGATAGGCCCACATGTTCACCTAATCGGCATCCTGGCCTAGGAATATGATGTTTAAGGCAACCCGCGTAGACCATTCCATTTCTACAACCTTCTTAATGTTGATTTGAGGGCAGGGACTGCAATAATATCAGATATTCCTCTCATTCAAGCACTTTGACTACATACATCAAGGAAAATGTTGAAAATGTTACATTGAAAGAAAATACTTTGAGAAGGTGAGCCAGAATATGGGAATTGTCAGCTAAAGTCTAGATTAAAATACAAGAAAACTTTGAAAAAAAGTAAGGAATGGTTAATGCCAAGATAGCAACTTGATGCAGATGGACAGGGTTCTTGTAGTTTACTTTTTAAACAAATAAAGAAGAAACCCATCATCCAATATTCAGATTTCCTTCTCTTTCTACTGTTCAGAGTTTTCCAAAACTGTGCTTCTTTTCATAAATACCTCCTGGGTTGCCTTGAAGATCATACATGGTCATACATAGACATTCAAACAAGCAGCCCCTTCAAAGAGGACGTTTGAATCATAAGAGTACATCTTACAATCATAGAATGATAGGGCTAGAGAGGTCTTCTAGTCCATGGGTGTCAAACTCACATTGTCACGGTGGCATCACATGCTATATCTGGACTTCCCCGCCCCTCGCTAAAATGTGTGTGGGCATGGCCAGTGCATGGTGCATCTGGTGACCTTGACAGCTCTGTTGTAATCCAAAAACCTCTGCTTAAGACAGGAGTCCTTATATCCCCTTGGACAAGCGATTGTCCAATCTTTCCCTTCCTGATAAGAGCAAATCAATCAGTCTGTCCTATGTTATTTTTTAAAACTAGAAAAATATTAATACCTCTCAACCTTCTTATATTATTCATCCTATAACACGGTTTAGTAGGAAATGCAGTGAGAGTTGTTCATGGATTAATTTATTGCCTAAAAGTGTATCTGCCGCAGACACCAGGACCAAGGCAGAGGGCGGTCATTCCAAATGAGAAATCTGGGAGGATATTCATGATCACTTCCTACTCCCAGCTTGTTTTCTTGACCCTGTCAATGACTGCAGTTTGACTTGGAAATGAAACCATTCATTTATAGAGATTAGTCTGATCCAGCTTCAGCTGCCACCCACCTCCAATCCCTGTTCTACCTAGGCTTCCCCAAAAGCAAGAAGCCGACTCCATGTCCTGATAAAACCCCTTTTATTTAGTTTACAGTGAATTCATCTTCATGGCCAAATGTTTTTCAAGATATTTTCCAATTACAGACCTTTATCAGGCTTGGAGAACTGTTAAGCCGATATCTCTCAGACTCCATAACAGACAATACTCGGCAAGAATGCAGGAACAGATCTTCGACCAAATGAACTAATTATCTCCTGCAAACCCATACCACATCTTGGACATCAACACCCTTGAAAACATCCAAAGATATTTCACCAGAAGAGCCCTTCACTCCTCCACTCGAAACAGAATACCCTATGAAAATAGACTAACAATCCTGGGTCTAGAAAGCTTAGAACTACGGCGCCTAAAACACGATTTAAGTATTGCCCACAAGATCATATGCTGCAACGTCCTACTGGTCAATGACTACTTCAGCTTCAAATGCAACAACACAAGAGCACACAACAGATTCAAACTTAATATTAACCGCTCCAAACTTGACTGTAAAAAATATGACTTTAACAATCGAGTTGTCGAAGCGTGGAACTCATTACCGCACTCAATAGTGTCAACCCCTAATCCCCAACATTTCTCCCTTAGACTATCCACGATTGACCTCTCCAGGTTCCTAAGAGGTCAGTAAGGGGCATACATAAGTGCACTAGTGTGCCTTTCATCCCCTATCCAATTGTCTTTCCTTTATCTCATATATCATATATATATTTCTTACTTTCATATATCTTCTCCTCTATTTTTACATATTATCTTTATATATATTACTTCATGTCTATTCTCTTCCATATGTATTGTGTGTTGGACAAATGAATAAATAAATAAATAAATAAAAAATAGCCCTCCCCTTTCACCCCTATTCTATTCTGTATGGGAGGGGCCATTCATCATCCACATTGGCCCTATTTCCAAGTCAACCCTTATTCCTTAGCTGTTCCCTTCATCTGGAAACTCTGTGCATGCACATACTGGGAACAGGCTCCAGCTCTTCATCTGCCTCACTGATATCTGACTCTGAAGGCAGCTGATAACTGCCATACAGCCCTGGTCCCATCTCTGCCTTTGATGCAGAGCACTTGTCAGACTCCAGAACTGGCCCATGTTCTTCTCCAATCTTCTCCTTATTCGAATCTGCTGCCAGCTCCACTGGCAGGCCACAACAATCCCATCCTGCTTCAAGAAAGATTTTCTCCTGGTTTCATTTGAAGATTTCCTTCCCCCAAGTCTGTATACGGCAGGGATGGCGAATCTATGGCATGGGCGCCACAGGTGGCACGTGGAGCCATATCTGCTGGCACACGAGCCGTTGGTCTAGCTCAGCTCCAACGTGCATGCATGTACTGGTCAGCTGATTTTTGGCTTGTACAGAGGCTCTGGGAGGGCGTTTTTGCCTTCCAGAGAGGCTCCGGGGGGATGGGGGAGGGCATTTTTATCCTTCCCTGGCTCCAGGGAAGCCTTTGGACCTGGGGAGGGTGAAACATGAGCCTACTGGGCCCACCAAAAGTTGGGAAACAGTTTGTTTCCAGCCTCCAGATGGCGTCTGGGGGCAGGGGGAACTGTTTTCACCCTCTCCGGGCATTGAATTATGGGTGTAGGCACTCATGCATATATGATATATAGTGCATACATGCTCTTTCGCACCCAAGGAGAAAAAAGGTTCACCATCACTGGTATAGAGTGTGCATGGACATCCACTTGTAGCATTGCCCCATCCACGTCAGCCATGCAGGCCTTGAAAAATTAAGTTCTGCTGCTAATGGAAGATGAATTAATTGGATAACTTGCAGGGGAGAAAAATAGGTTCAATGCTCCTGTTCTAAAGGGACCGTTGAAATAATCTTTTCCAAGGGTTAATTTTGATTGCCTTTGATTAGAGTGATGGGACAAGGGCTTTGATGACACATCATTGAACTGAATGAGTGTACTGCTGCCTGTAATTTTTCTTTTTAAAATGAGGCATTTTGTGTTCTGCATTGCGTTCATTCATTTCCCTCATCACAAAGGAATATCTGCTCCAAGTAAATTGTTTCATCTTGGTAATTAGGCAGCAGCCTGACAAAGGCTGGGTTTCATGCAAATTGATGTCAGTGGCTTGCTTTCAACCTCTATTTTTTTAAAAAAAATATTCCCATTTAATATTTATGTGGAAAAAACTGTCAACCTTTTGCTACATTCTTCTCTATTCAATAGAAGTATTTTCCTTTTTTGCCCATCCTGGAAAAACTACAATATGGACTCAGGAGCATGAGAAAGAGAAATCAGGTTTATTGCTCTTGTAAAAAAAAAAACCCAGTATTGAGCCTGGTCAGATATTAAGAAATGGCCATTTAATAATGAATTTGCAAAATTTAATAAGTACATTTGGTATATTTTCATTCTTTCAAGGAGCGTTGATCCAACGTGCACATTCACTGTGATTCTTTTTTTCCTCTTTTGCTTTGTTATGAGAAGTCCTACTCCCATCATTCCAATCAGTGGCAATCAAAATTAAACTTTGGAGACAATTGTTTTAATGGTCCCTTCAAGACAGGGGCACTGGGTCTATTCCCCCCACCCCCAGGAAGTTATTCAATTTATTAATATTCTATTAACAGCATAGTTTATTATTATTATTATTATTATTATTATTATTATTATTATTATTATTATTATGACAGTACAACACAGAAAACGAGATCACTATGCTGGATTTCGTATTTCATCACCAGTCGGGCGCTTCCCAAGCACCTAGGACTGCGTGATGTAGCGGCGAATTATGTTTGCCGATCCCAGTAAAGCGGCCTTTTGCAACTGACAGCTGGAGAGTTTGTCAATTCCGATGGTTTTCAAATGTCCGCTGAGATCCTTTGGTACTGCGCCCAGCGTGCCAAGTACCACCTGGACCACTTTCACTGGCTTATGCCAGAGTCGCTGCACCTTGATTTTTAGATCTTCGTATTTCACTAATTTCTCTAGCTGCTTCTCCTCGATTCTGCTGTCTCCTGGGATTGCAATGTCGATGATCCATACTTTCTTTTTCTCCACAATCACAATGTCTGGTGTGTTATGCTTCAGAATTCGGTCAGTCTGAAGTCGGAAGTCCCACAGTAGTTTTGCTTGCTCATTTTCGACCACTTTTTCAGGCTTATGATCCCACCAGTTCTTTGCCACTGGTAAATGGTAGTTCCGGCACAAGTTCCAGTGGATCATCTGTGCCACAGCATCATGTCTATGCTTGTAGTCAGTCTGTGTGATCTTTTTGCAGCAGCTGAGTATGTGATTGATTGTTTCATCTGTCTCTTTACAGAGTCTGCATTTTGGATCGTCTGTTGATTTTTCAATTCTGGCTTTGACAGCATTTGTTCTAATGGCCTGTTCTTGTGCCACCAGTATTAGTCCTTCTGTCTCCTTTTTTTAGTATTCCACTTGTAAGCCATGACCAGGTCTTTTCTTTATCCACTTTGCCTTCAATCTTCTCCAAGAACTGTCCATGCAATGCTTTGTTCCGCCAACTGTCCATACGACATTGAGTTACATTTTTTCTGTACTGGTCCTTAGTTTGCTTCATCTTGAGAAGCTTCCTATTGTTGATCTCCATCAACGTTCCATCAATAATAATAATAATAATAATAATAATAATAATAATAATAATAATAATTTATTAGATTTGTATGCCGCCTCTCTCCACATTTCTAAGATTCGCAAGAGAGAAGCCAAGACTGGGATTCATATATAGATAGTCCTTGAGTTAGGATTACAATTGAGTCCAGCATTTATGTTGCTAAGTGAAACATTTGTTAAGTGAGTTTTGACCTACTTTACGACCTTTCTTGTAACAGTTGTTAAGTGAATCATTGCAGTTGTTAAGTTAGTAACATGATTCTGGCTTCCCCATTTTGGTCATGTGAATGTGGAAAATGGTTACAAATCACTTTTTTCCAATGCCATTGTAACTTTGAAGGGTCACTAAATGAACTGTTGCAAGTTGAGGTCTATCTGTAGGGAAAGGGACCCACGCATCCTCACTGTTGCCATAATGTTTCCTGTTTCGATCAGTCTTTACGTAAAACATGAATTTGGAGGAGTTTGTGACAACAATAATTTGCATAGACTCAAATAATTGAACAATGGAGCTCAATTCAAGCAAGACCAAGTGGCTGTGAATTTTTAAGCCTTCCATACCAGATGGCTTTCCATCTTTAACTCTGAGTAGGGTTTCTCCTTTCTTGTATAAACCAACTTGACTGGGAGATTGACTGGGTAGATCCCAGGAAGTATGAACTTCCAATTTTAAAAGACAGAGACCTACCATTTGTGAAAAAAAAAAATCCTTGAAACAAGATGACTACGCCAATTATTACGCTAGATGTGCCCTGAGTTTTGGCTTGCCTGGGATGTATTGAGTGAAATGGAATTGTCTTGGGTTGCATATAAAATAGATTCAAACTTAATATTAACCACTCCAAACTTGACTGTAAAAAATATGACTTTAACAATCGAGTTGTCGAAGCATGGAACTCATTACCGGACTCAATAGTGTCAACCCCTAACCCCCAACATTTCTCCCTTAGACTATCCACTATTGACCTCTCCAGGTTCCTAAGAGGTCAGTAAGGGGCGTACATAAATGCACTAGTGTGCCTTTCGTCCCCTGTCCAATTGTCTTTCCTTTATCTCATATATCATATATATTTTCTTCCTTTCATATATCTTCTCCTCTATTTTTACATATTATCTTTATATATATTACTTCATGTCTATTTTCTTCCATATGTATTGTGTATTGGACAAATGAATAAAAAATAAAAAATAAAAATGATGTATACAATGTATATACAGTAAATAATAATCTTCCTTTAGTTTTTGAGGTCAGATGGGGCCACATTACTAGGGCCACATGCATCCCATGAGCTGTGGATTGGACACGCCACTACTACCCAGTGACAGACACCCCTTTTTCATGCAAGATACCTGTGAACATAGTTTATGTGTAGTGCAGTCGTTCTTGAAGGATGTTGATTATCTCAATTCTTCTCAGTCTGAGTTCAGGTCTGGTTCAGGGACAGAATCATTCATGGCTGCCTTGATGATTCTACCCTTATTTCAGAGGCTGTGAAAGTAGGCATTATCAATAGACTACTAATAATAGAAGGACTTTGTGAGTAGATGGTTCCTGGGTATGAGAGAAAGCATTGCTATTTTAAAGGGACATGGATTGAGTAACAATTGAATGTTCCTAGAATAATTGGAGTGTCTAAGAACCTTGGTGATGGGCAATGACTTTTTGGGACATGGATTGAGGAACAATTGAATGCTCCTAGAATAATTGGAGTCTCTAAGAACCTTAGTGATGGGCAATGACTCTTTGTTGATTAACCCAGCTATATTTCTTTCTGGAGAGGACAATCTAGCTACAGTTGTTAATAATGCTGTTAACTATGTAAGTTGAGGATCAGCGATTTGCTCCTGGTTTTGGCCCCATTCTAAGAACCAGTAGCGCCGGCAGCAGGAAGTTCTGCCCAACCATCCAGGACACTTTGGTACATGTGCAGTTTGTGTGCTTGCGCAGGTGCATACACAAATGCACAAATGCACAAGCAAAATGATAGTAAAGGGTTTTAGAATCCATTACTGGTGAGGATGTTCTTGAGACAGGTCCAAATCTGTAAACGATGTTTAGTTTGCAGAGTGGATCATCAAGTCATGTATACACAATGTACACCCCTTTTGAAGCAAGTCACAATTGGTTACTGATTTGCTTCTGACATATAAATCCTCAAATAACTGGATCGGACTATAGTGATAGCAACAGCCCAGCACTTAGATTTATATACTGCTTTGCAACCCTCTCTAAGTGATTTGTAGAGTCAGCATATTGCCCCCAACACAGGGGTGAAATCCAGCAGGTTCTGACAGGTTCTGGAGAACCGGTAGTGGAAATTTGGAGTAGTTTGGAGTCAAAAAGAGGGCGGGGAAAATATTTACTGCCCCTCGCATCCTGGACACAAACTGTTTCAACTCCTACCCTCAAAACGTCGCTACAGAGCACTGCACACCAATACAACTAGACACAAGAACATTTTTTCCCCGAATGCCAACAAATAATTCCCTCAACACTGTCCGACTTTTTACTAAATCTGCACTTCTATTCTACTAGTTTTTCTCATCATTCCTATCATCCTTTTCCTCCCTCTTAGGACTATATGACTGTAACTTGTTGCTTGAATCCTAAGATTTTTATTAATATTGATTGTTTCTTCATTGCTTATTTGACCCCTATGACAATCATTAAGTGTTGTACCACATGATTCTGACAAATGTATCTTTTTCTTTTATGTACGTTGAGAGCATATGCACCAAAGCAAATTCTTTGTGTGTCCAATCACACTTGGCCAATAAAATTCTATTCTATTCTATTCTATTTACATACATACAATTTCTAGAAACAATATATACACTTATTTGCCTACTATTTCTTTAACAATAAATTCAATATATTTAACAATCTCTATGTTATTTATTGATTAACCATTGACATATTTATAACTATATATTATACTGTACATATCTTGTTAATTCATTTTCCTTTTTAGTCATTTTTCTAACCAGTCATAAACCTCGTCCCAGACTTTGTAATATTCTACTTCTTCTTGACCTTTTAACTTCCCAGCTCTTTTAAAACGTTGCATTAATTGTTGCATTTGAAGTACTTCTGTTGTGAATGACTTGCAGATACTGTATAAGGGAAGTGGTATCAGGATATATTGAATATCCAATGGAATGGCTTGCCTGCAGAGGTGGTGAATGCTCCAATATTATTTTCTTTCAAGAAAAAACTGGACTGCTATTAGACTAGTGTGATGTAGGGTGTGCTGCACCAGCGGGGGGTTTGACTAGATGATCTGCAAGGTCCCTTCCCACGCAAGCAAGCAAGCAAGCAAGCAAGCAAGCAAGCAAGCAAGCAAGCAAGCAAGCAAGCAAGCAAGCAAGCAAGCAAGCAAGCAAGCAAGCAAGCAAGCAAGCAAGCAAGCAAGCAAGCAAGCAAGCAAGCAAGCAAGCAAGCAAGCAAACAAACAAACAAACAAACAAACAAACAAACAAATATTGAATAGATATTGGGGTGAATCTCTATGCTGCCCCAGAGGCCACTGACCCTACCCATTTTTTTGGTATAGTTCCACTTATTAGTATATGGCCCCCAGCACATTTTTCAAAGGCTGAACAGTTGGTTGATTCAATAAAAGTTTCATGTTTAATTGCAGGAGAGCAATAGCCCATGTCACCTGTGGTAGCTTTTCTTAGCCCTCTCCAAAGGATTAATTTGAGACCTTTTCGAGGGCTAGAAGCTGGCCAGGAAAATATCTCTATAACTGGCAATGCTAGCATCTCTTTGCTCTTTGAAATGCAAAGAACTTTGTTTCTTAATTTTTAATCTGAGCCAGAGACTCTCGTGGCAGCTGATGATTCCCTAGTTTTAGTTACCTGGAGTTCCTTCTGTACAGATTTCCGATTGATCAAAAATGTCAGCTCTAATGTGGCCTCATGTAGAGTTTGTTTCATATGGTTGAAGCAAAAAGGTTAGGTCTGCCTCCAAGGAACAATTTTCTAAAAGGTTATTTTAATGTCACATTAATGACTTTGAGTTCCCGGGAATATGATTTTCAATCCTTAGAGTGCCTTTCGGAAAGACATGTATTATCTTTGTGGTATTTGGCTCTCTCTCCTTTCTTGCCATTGGTTCTGAACAATATGAGCAATTGTAAACATAAGGCTTAGGATATAACTGTACGATGGTTGTGGTATTCTTTTCTATGGCATAACTCTTTTCTAAACCAAGGGGTAAAATTCAAAATGTTTCCCTACCAGTTCTGTGGGGAAGGATACTGCAAAATCTCCATTTCCACTCCACTCCTGGGGGAAGGATACTGCAAAATCCCCATTCCCACTCCACTCCTGGGGGAAGGATACTGCAAAATCCCCATTTCCAGTCCACTCCTGGGGGAAGGATATTGCAAAATCCCCATTTCCAGTCCACTCCTGGGGGAAGGATATTGCAAAATCCCCATTTCCACTCCACTCCTGGGGGAAGGATATTGCAAAATCCCCATTTCCACTCCACTCCTGGGGGAAGGATATTGCAAAATCCCCATTTCCACTCCACTCCTGGGGGAAGGATATTGCAAAATCCCCATTTCCACTCCACTCCTGGGGGAAGGATATTGCAAAATCCCCATTTCCACTCCACTCCTGGGGGAAGGATATTGCAAAATCCCCATTTCCAGTCCACTCCTGGGGGAAGGATATTGCAAAATCCCAATTTCCACTCCACTCCTGGGGGAAGGATATCGCAAAATCCCCATTTCCACTCCACTCCTGGGGGAAGGATATCGCAAAATCCCCATTTCCACTCCACTCCTGGGGGAAGGATATCGCAAAATCCCCATTTCCACTCCACTCCTGGGGGAAGGATATCGCAAAATCCCCATTTCCACTCCACTCCTGGGGGAAGGATATCGCAAAATCCCCATTTCCACTCCACTCCTGGGGGAAGGATATTGCAAAATCCCCATTTCCACTCCACTCCTGGGGGAAGGATATTGCAAAATCCCCATTTCCACTCCACTCCTGGGGGAAGGATATTGCAAAATCCCCATTTTCACTCCACTCCTGGGGGAAGGATATTGCAAAATCCCCATTTCCACTCCACTCCTGGGGGAAGGATATTGCAAAATCCCCATTTCCACTCCACTCCTGGGGGAAGGATATTGCAAAATCCCCATTTCCACTCCACTCCTGGGGGAAGGATATTGCAAAATCCCCATTTCCACTCCACTCCTGGGGGAAGGATATTGCAAAATCCCCATTTCCACTCCACTCCTGGAGGAAGGATATTGCAAAATTCCCATTTCCAGTCCACTCCTGGGGGAAGGATACTGCAAAATCCCCACTTCCACTCCACTCCTGGGGGAAGGATATTGCAAAATCTCCATTCCCATCCCACTCTGGGACCAGTCAGAGGTGGTATTTGCTGATTCTCCAAACTACTCAAAATTTCTGCTACCGGTTCTCCAGAACCTGTCAGAACCTGTTGAATTTCACCCCGAGTTTTAGTTGTGTCAGATCTGGGAATGAGAGACTGAAATTGTAGAACTGCTAATCAGACACTGTAGTAAGGATGTATTTTAAGAGAAGTTGATAATAGTATTTAAGTTTAATAATGTATTGTTTTTAGTGGATAATGATGTGGTCTAAAATGATGTTCCATAAATAAAAAAAATTATTTAAATGAATATACAGTGGTACCTCATCTTATGAACGCCTCTTCTAACGAACTTTTCAAGATACGAACCCGGTGTTTAAGATTTTTTTGCCTCTTCTTCCGAACTATTTTCACCTTACGAACCCAAGCAGCTGCTGCTGGGATGAAGGGGTTTCCTTCCCCCCCTTTTTTGAAGAAAGAAAAGGGAGGGGCTGCTTGGGGGAGGAAATTTTTTGTAGAGAACAACGTGCTTGCAAAGGCACTGAAAGGGTGTCTTTTGAAGAAAGAAAAGGGAGGGGCGCCCCCCTTGCCTTTCTTCCTTCCCACTCATCCTTTAGCCTAGCCTTGCTTCTTCCACCCGCCCCCTTTAGCTGCTCCTTCCTGCCCTCTGTTCGCCTCCCTTCTAAAGTTTGGGATTTTCCTGAAGGATTTGCACACATTATTTGCTTTTACATTGATTCCTATGGGAAACATTGTTTCATCTTACGAACTTTTCACCTTACGAACCTCCTCCTGGAACCAATTAAGTTTGTATGATGAGGTACCACTGTATAGTGTATGTATAGCTCATTGTATCAAGTATATCCAAATATAAACCAACCAACGATTGTCCATTTCTGTCACATAAATGCGCTCGCCATATTAAGCAAAGAGAATACTTTTAAAATCAGTTTTCAAAGTGCTGATCAGAATCTGGCTGATGGAAAACCCAAACAGTGAAGCAAATAATGAGGCAGATCTTTGATCTAAAATCCACCATATACCGTACTTTATATAATAGCTTTGAATTTGAGGGATCTAATGATGTCTACACCTAAACCTAAATACCTATCTTTCACTGACTGCTGCTGTTGGCATTGTATGAATTCAATATATCATTCAGATTTATTTATTTGTTTGTTTGTTTGTTTGTTTGTTTGTTTGCTTGCTTGCTTGCTTGCTTGCTTGCTTGCTTGCTTGCTTGCTTGCTTGCTTGCTTACTTACTTACTTACTTACTTATTTATTTTGTCCAATACACAATGAGGGTTTTAGTGGGTATATATATAAATAGTAAAATACATGATGAAGGTTATAGAGGAGATACTCATAGTAAAGTATATCTAAGAAATAATAGAAAAGAAGGTATAGTAATAGAACATATCAATGAAAGAATGGAAGAAGAGATATAGGAATAGAAGAAAGGTATAGGAGATATAGGAGAGCAATAGGACAGGGGACGGAAGGCACTCGAGTGCACTTGTACTCGCCCCTTACTGACCTCCTAGGAATCTGGATAGGTCAACCATAGATAATCTAAGGGTAAAGTGTTGGAGGTTTGGGGATGACACTATGGAGTCCGGTAATGAGTTCCACGCTTCGACAACTCGGTTACTGAAGTCATATTTTTTACAGTCAAGTTTGGGGAGGTTAATATTAAGATTAAATCTGTTGTGTGCTCTTGTGTTGTTGTGGTTGAAGCTGAAGTAGTCGCCGACAGGCAGGACATTGCAGCATATGATCTTGTGGGCAATACTTAGATCTTGTTTAAGGCGTCTTAGTTCTAAACTTTCTACTGTATATGCTCATTTGGGTAGTTTCTTAGACTACAAGGCAAAAGGCAAAATATCAGAACTTTCCAGCCCATGCTTAAATGCAGCACACTTCTTTTTCTTTTCTTGTTTGTGTCTTCAGGTCAGTGTCGGCTCTAGTAACTACTTGGACTAGTCTATCCAGTTTTCTTGGCAAAGAGAGATGGACCAGTTCGCTTTGTGCATGAGGCATGATTAGTAGTAACATTTTCCAATAGAACATAACCATTACAGTATAGTAATACTAAGTCGCATAGTAACGAATGTCAATGGATAGATGACAGATGTTCTTATTGAAAAAAAAGCAGTAACACATAATCATAAAGGATTACTTGGGAAAACATATGCAACGATAAAATATGCGTTAAGATAAAAAAAGATATACTGTAGGTAGTTTATTTTTGCTTTACAGTTGTTTTAATATTTTAAAGTATTGTAATAAATAAAATCTAGACTTTAACAAATTGTTTTTTGGGGGGGGGGATGTAGCCTGCATGGTGAATTACTGAAGTATATATGAAATTAATTTGTTAATGGAAAAAAAATGTACTAATTTATATACTTGAGACAAATTATAGTCTGATGCATAATTAATATAATACAAATGTAGGGACTTTAATGCTAATATAATGCTAATATCTGTATATACTACTATTAATTTAATTTTCTTTGATTTTCTTCTGCATTTACTATTGTGTTTTCTTTTTTAAAAGTGGAAAATTAATAAAAATATTTTTTTTTTTAAAGAAAAGAAGTAATGTTCTCCTGGATTCTAGTCTGGTGCCTTCACCACTGATTCCAAAACTGGCTCCTATAGTTGTAGTTTACAGTCTAGTAACTATTTAATTAATCAACCCACAAGGCATGAACAACCAAGTTCAAATGATCACACTTTGGACATATTATGCAAAGATCTTGTTCTCTGGAGAAGATTCTAATGCTGGAAAAAGTGGAAGGAAGGAAGGAGAAAAAGAAGGTGACCAGCGGTAAGCTCATTTAAAGTGGCAGTGGTGTACCATCAGACTAGAAGGACCAGATTAAAGGCAAACTGTCCTGGGGAAAATCTACTTATGCACAGTAATCTCAAAGAACAGTGTGGTGGCCCAGTGGTGAAGATGCTTGCTTTACATTTAGAAGAATTTAATCCTAGCTATTGGGAGATGTTTCCCTCCTAGGGCACAAAGAAAAAAAATCTGCTGCAAACTCCAGTAAAAGCTCAGCTCCATCCAGTCATCCCAACTCTACCATGCATTAAGGCAGGGGTCTCCAAACTCGGCCATGTTAAGACTTGTGGGCTTCAACTGGGGAGTTCTGGGAGTTGAAGTCCACAAGTCATAACATGGCCGAGTTTGGAGACCCCTGAATTAAGGTATTACTGTCACACTGAATATTGACAGCCCCAGAGACATTCTAAGTCATTCAGTAATTAAATAGTTAACAGTGTGTGTTTGTATTAGCTCCACCCATTATGATGTAAAATCCTGCCATGTCATACATGCATCATTTCCTCCTTGTTGAAAATCTCCATTTTGTCTGTCTCTTTCTCTTTTGTCTCCAACGATGTAGCACGCATCTAAGATGCCTCTGATAGGCATTAATTATATTTTCTTATTTTTCGTAATAAAAGTAACTTTGTTTGAAAGCTGATTCTCTACTTTAATCCTTTGACTCTCAGATTTGATTTATTATAGTCCATGCGGGCTGTAATTTATCTCTAAATCTGTCAATTACAGGGTCAGAAAGGGAGTTTATTGAAATCTGTAAGAATCAATAATTTGATAGCAGCTCATTACCATCAATTTTTCCCAAATGCACTATTACATATCTGTAGCAAAAGCAACAGCACTTAAATTTACAGCCCTTTCTAAGCGGTTTACAGAGTCAGCATATTGCTCCCAATAATTTAAGTCCTCATTTTACCAACCTTGGAGGAATGGAAGGTTGAATTAATCTTGAGCTGGTGAGAATTGAACTGCCAACTGCTGGAAATTGGCAGTCAGTAGAAGTAGTTTGCAGTACTGCCTTCTAACCACTGCACCACCACAGCTCATATGTGAGCTAGCATATGCCTTTTCCCCCCAAGTCATTTTCTTACAAATCTTTCTCTTTGTGATGCATTTTTTGATGTCTACAAATGTTTTGGCTTACAACTCTCACATATCTTCTGGTACATATTGGAAGTGAAGTCGAAAATATCTAAACACGGAGGTATCCACCTCTAATTAGAGAAAAAAAGAGAGTAATACATTGAATATCAAATGCCCAGATCTATGCTGTAGGTTTTCATTGTGCTGGGTTAAAATTGTGTTGAGTAATTTAACTCATCTTCAAAGAGTGCTTCAGAAGAGAATGGAATAAAATAAATGAGAAAGATCTGAAAAAGATCAGAAGTCTCTTATTTTGCTACTACTGAAGGACCTAGGCTTTAAATCTTTGATATGGGCTACTTTGGAAATCCAGAAGCTGAACAAAATTGTGATGCATTACAGAGGAGCAGAAACTAGAAAGAGCTTCTAGTTCTCACTTGGTGGAATCCTATGGCCCTTTCATGTTGCTTCAACCCAACTTGCATTAGTAAATGTATGTCATGTATAGAAAATTAGCCTGTTTATGTAAGATCGTGTCATTATCCCAGTTGGCAGAACACGAATGGATAGGAATGACCAACCCACCTGGAAGATTTGACCTTTGCATGTTTAATCAGCTTAATGGGCTTCATTATCTAAAAGAACAGTAAACACTGTTGTACTCGGCTTATTTTTTCCAGGTATATGAATGCAATGTTCAATGCTCATTAAACCTGGGAAAGAATGAAAGGAACTCTGTTTCTGATATGACTCATCAGAGGGATCTCATTCTATGTTTTCTAATATATATTTTTGGCAATGGCATGTCTTTACTCAGATTACTTCTACATTTCCCAAGCTTCTAGTAATTCTTCATGAAAGTAGATTGAGATGTGCCCATCACCCCATCTCCCTGATTGAAGAGAGGTTTTTTTTCCTCACCAGATATGAACTTGCTACACATCTGAAAACTGTAATGGCAGGCATCAATGATCTGATGAAGGCAAGTATTGTTCTACTTTGAGGGTGGGTTTTGGATGGGAGCTGAAATATTGCTTTCTTTCCCCTCCCAACTATATTCAATAAGTGGCATTAAAAATAAACAAGCAGCAAAACCCAACACATATCCCCACTTATTGATATTCAAGCCATAGCACTGAGTTGACAAATGAGATCAAGAAGTTCATGAAGCTTTTAAAATTAGGACATGAAGTTGTTTAGAGCCCATCTGATCTCAAAATCTGTTCCAAATTGTCTCAGATAAATACTCTTCAACCACTTGCCAATTCATAAGAAAAGACTCCTCTTCCTATTGAAGTTGATGCTACATGTTTTGGAGCAGTCATTTGTTTAAGACTTTATCTAAAGATTTAGTGACATACTGCACTTGCTGATATTCTTGCAACTTGAAGATTAGTTAGTGAGATGGGATTTACCTGATGATTTTATTTAAGGAGGATGATAGGTAGCATTGAAAGACATTGAAGTCAATATATTTAATATCTTTCCTGTCTCTCTCTCAGAAGAAATTAGTTTATACTTGATACCAAGCCCAAATTCCTGCACAAGTCTTGACAGCCCTCCCAAGATGTCACATAAAAAGGGGCAGGAATTCAGTTGTTGTATTGTGGATGCCATTTTGACATTTTGGTCTTCCCAGCAGACCTCTCTAGGCTGAAGTGTGAAGAGTAGTGTTGGGCAAACTGAACTTTGCAAAGTTTGGCATGCCTTACCTGAACCCGAACTTTTAAAAAAGTTTGGGTTCAGTGTTCGGCGTTCTCTTGGCGCTGCAAGCAAAAGGAAGTGGGAAATCCCATGATGGGATTCCGGGGGCAGGGCTTTGACATCACGGGGACTCCTTCCTGGCCGGCCAAAATCGGGAGGAAGGAGTCTCTGTGATGTCTCTGTGATGTCAAAGCCCTGCCCCTGGAATCCCATCGAACCCGAACCCGAACAGCGCCTCTGCGGCATCCTTTTCCATAAAAATAAAAGGAAGCAAAAGGAGGTGGGGAATTCCCCACCTCCTTGTTTATTTTTATGGAAAAGAACACCGCAGCGGCGCTGTTTGGGTTTGGGTTCGGGTTTGGGTTTGGCGAACTCACCCAAACTTCACAGCAACGTTCTGGTGAGTTTGCTGAACCCGAACTTCATTGGGTTTGCCCAACACTAGTGAAGAGTCAAGAGCAGGGATGTCAAACTGGATTTCTTTGAAAGTTGGACCTACACTCTGTTTTGGCCGGCAAAGTGCTGCAGGATACCATCTGGGCCAAAAACAGGGCATGGGGGGTGTAGGGTGCTGTGCATGCATGCAAGGTGGCTGGGGCTCATTCATGGGGCGTGCAGGGGTAGGGTGCATGCACATTCACATTGCATTTGGGGGGTTCAGATGCATGTAGGCGTTTGTGCACACTTTGGGCCCTCGGTCCAGAAAAGGTCAGCCATCACTGATTTAGAATAATTTAGGCACCATTTTTGGAAGGGAGTTAAGCATCTAAACTAGTTTTGGCCTTGAAAATTTTGGGATTAGGGCGAGGAAGGGAAATCACCTTGCTCATTGGGAAAAAACCCCATTAGCTTTGTGTAGCAACGGAAACGCTGGGAAAGGAGACATTTTCTCTCTGAGTTTTGCTAGCAATGGGTGCAAATTGAAGATTAAAGCTTTGCAACACTCTGAATTGCTCTGTGTCAATACAATATGCGGGCAGTGATTGTTTTCATTATTTGGCATATGTTGGCCTGACTTAATCCTGCCAAAGGCCATTGTTATATTACAATGAAATTTAAATAGGTCAAAATCCTTTCGCAGTCATTTCCCCCCCAGAATATTTACACTTTACTGAGAAATGCCTTTGCATATTTGGGACACATCCCTCAAAGATGCAGAATTTTCTGGAGGTAGCAATCTTAAAGTGGTCTGTTTGCATTTTATTTAGGATCAAAGTTAGGAAACAACAGAGTCTAGTTTCAAACCTGCTGAGGTATTGTCTCCATAGAATTCCCCCTTCAAAGGGCTGGATGAGCTTCTTGGTTGCCGTTCTGTTCCTCCTGCCCCCTGGATATTTAGTGCAGTTGACTGAACTGCACAACCACTTAGCACATTTATTTTTTTGCAGGACCAGAGTAATTGTCTGAAAATCTGTTGCTGTAAATGAGGGCATTTATCCATAAAGAAGAATTTGCCTCGGAAGCGGAGTAACGACGCTGAGTCAGTAACTGGAATTTAATAATGGGTCACTTTATTAAATTAGCATAAATTTAAATAACATCAATTTAAATAACGTAAATCAAATGTTATAACAGTGTAAACAAAGGACCTGCAGAGACCAACAATTAATGGGGCGGAACTTACCTGTCAAAACATTCATAGGCAACTATTGGGCATAACTCCTTGCTGATCCAGGTGAAGGTAGCAACCTTCACCTGGATCCGAGCCATGCCCATAAGCGTGTGGGAGGAGCTCACCCTCCAATCCCCGAGGGAAATTGGATAAGGTGAGTCCCATGGGCATCCCCTCTCCAATCCCTGAAGTTGCACCAACCTATAGTTCATGGGGAGAGGCGGCCCATCATCTTGAAAAGATGCCCAAAAGGAGAACGCGCAGTTGCTCCTATTGCCTATTTCCGCCCCATGGAATCCAGGAAGTGATCACCTTGGCATCCTTAGCAACCTGCCAGTGACGTCAAAGCTCCGTCCCCAGAATCTCTTCATGGGAGGGATTCCACAGCTCCTTCAAAGGGAGGTCTTCACGTAAAACATTGTTATTTTTACGAAAAAGGACACCGCAGTGGCACTGCAAGCAAAGGCCTTCCTGTCCTTTACCATCCCACAGTGTCCATTTAAGCTCACACTTACTGCTTCAGTGACTCCATCCAGCCACCTTATTCTCATCTACATATGCTTTGCATCAATCCTACATGACGAATGGATGAATGTTAATCTTCCATAAACCAATAGAGAGATGCTACTTCAAGAGCAAAGCAAAAGAAATGTCAATGGAAGAAAGGCATTTTTGTCATGCTTTCAAGTAATCATTCTGGGTCTTTTAATTGCACCACATGTCAGTGATATTTAAGCTGTCACTTTTCATACTGTTCCGTGTATACTTATCACAGGGGTTAAAAACACATGCAGCCTCAATCTAGTTTCAGGCATCTTGTGTTTATAGGTCAAATGGGGTTGTCAAGCTCTTTCACGCCCCTAGTTTTACTGTCATGGTCAATATGTTAGACTAAAATGAGAAGTGGCCAAGTACAAATGTCTTGTATAAATGCAGAGACTGATAATGCATCACTGCCTAATAAACTCTCTTCGTTACTGTATAAAGTCTGCATGGTTGAGCCCATCAGTATTTCACATGGGAGAAAAAAGCAACACTTTGGGTTTCTTCACTTACCTCTGAAGCCCAGTAATGAGCAGGTCTGGTTGAGTAGATTTAGAGGAATTTTTATTTTCCCTCTGGCCAGCTTTGGTGTCTACTTCCCATAGAAGGTCTCTTTTTTATTGTCTTGCACAATGTTGGCTAATTAGCTCCTCGAACAAATACCTCTGCAGCTATTGGAAAATGATAATCCTGAAAAGATTGCTGCATTAATTTAGATAATACCAGGTAACAAGCCTTTCCTCTGACTCCTCTGTTGAAATGAACATCCTGAATTGAACTGGATTGGTTTTGACTATTTGTAAGTCTATGGAGTGCACCAAGACACAATTGCAATTAGTACTTGTTTTCCATAGTCCATTGCTGAGACAGAGAACTGTTAGCCAATTACTGTTCATTCACTGGCTAATAAACAATGTCTTTCCCCACTCTTTCAGTCCCCCCCTCCCTTAAAATGATAAAGCATTTGGTATCTTTTTTCCTTGGTAGAAATTTGCCCTTTGGCATTTCCTTGGTAGAAATTTGCCTTCAATGATAATTTGCCTTCAATGATAATTCAATGATAATTTATCCTAGCAATACAGAGACATCAGGATAACAGGTGCTGTTTACCAGGAATCAGGTTGCCCTAAGGATCTCTTCCACTGGTGGAACAGGCCACCCTTTGCTTTACTTATTAATTAAGAAAATGCACATGGTCATGCAATTCACTTCAGAGTATCAAGGTTGTAAGGCGTCTTTCATGCCATCCGCTTCCAAAAAAATTTCAAACTTTGCCATGTAGGCTGTCCAGGTCATTCTTTCTGGGTCGAAGAATTCAGGTGGCTGGACTACCGACGGAGTAGCCATGATAGCACACGGAGGGTCGGTCTCCTCATCGCCAATGTAATAACTCTCAAAGAAAGGTTGAATCAAGCAAGGTTTATTTCGTCAACAGGACAAGGAAGTCAATTCAGTCAAGAAGCAATGGAGTATTGAGAGCTCTCTACAATGACAGTTCTCCTATTTATACAATCTAGCCCAGGAATAGGGCAGTTTTACAAAGATACATTTTTAGTGCCAAAAAGAAGGCAACCAATCAACATGCAATAAACAAATCTGAACTTTTGACTTTTACCCTGTCTGGGTAGGTCACCCGGGGAAAAATCTAACAAAGGTGGGATCCAATCCTCTCTCTGTGAGGATCATGTTCCACAGGGTGGGAGCCACTATGGAGAATGTTCTTTAGCCAGAGTAGAGTTGGAAGGGACCTTGGATGTCTTCTAGTCCGACACCTTGCTGAGCAGGAGACCTTTATACCAATGATGGTGAACCTTTTTTGGTTCGCATGCCAAAAAGGGGGGAGTGCAGGGGGGGAGTGTCACGCACATTTGTGTCCAAGTCCATAATTCCATGTGCCCTCCCTGCGCATGTGCACATGACCTCCCCCTTTCAGCACACAATGGCAAAACCTTTTTTTTGCTCTTCCTGGGCTTCAGAGCCTTTCTAGGACCTCAAGGAGGGTGAAAATAGCCTTTCCACCCAACAGTGATTCTCACCTCGCAGAGGGTCCAGAAGGCCCAAAAATCAGCTGGCTGGTGCATATACATGCACCATATCTGAGCTCATGTGCTCAACAATATGGCTCCACGTGCCACTTGTGGCATGCATGCCCTACATTCACCATCAGGGCCCTATATCATTTCAGACAGTCTCTTCTTAGAAACTTCCAGTGATGAAACACCCACATCTTCTGAAGACAAGTTGTTGCACTGGTTCCTTGTCCTCAGTGTTAGGAAGTTTCTCCTTAATTCCAAGTTGCTACTCTCCTTGATTAGTTTCCATCCATTGTTTCTTGTCTTGCCCTCTGGTGCTTTGGAAAATACGTTGAGCCCCTCTTCTTTGTGGCAGCCTCTCAAATACTAGAATACTGCTATCAGGTTGACATCAGTCCTTCTTTTTTCTAGACTGATCAAACCCAAATTCGGCACCTATTTTCCATATGTCTACGGAGATTCTCAGTCATCAGGGTCATGGTTGACTCAAAGGTAGTTTTTCAACAGGTGACTGGACTTTCTGGAGGTTTTTTTTTTCTTTGAAGATGTTTCTCAACCAAGAAGCTTTTTCAGTTTTGACTGGATGGTGGAGAATGGAAGAATTTATACTCCTTGCATTCAAAGGATCGGCTAATCTATTGATTTCTCTTTTACTCAATTTTTTAAATAAAATCTCTTTATTTTTAATATTGTTAATCTCCCTTTCTAGTTTCACCCACTTCTTTTCTGTCAATGATTGTAATTCCATTAATCTTTCTATTTGAAATGCTTCTCTATATAATTCTAAATTTGGGCACCCCCATCCTCCATCTTTTTCTCTGGCAATCAGCCATCGTTTCCTTGTTCTAGGTTTTTTATTTCCTTCAATCCAAAAATTCATTTTATTGTCCCATTCCCTTAGTTTTACTCCTGGGAAGGTACCTGGTAAAACTTGGAATAAGCACATCATTTTTGGAGTAATCATCATTGTAAGAGCTCTTATTTTGGCCATTTTTCTCAAACTTTTATCTTTCCACTTTTTAATTTGCTTTTGTATTCCTTGCAGACACTGGTCATTTGCATTCTTTTAGCGGTCCATTAAGGTCACCTGAACGTGTGTTATTGGGGTCACCTGAGTAGTGCAAATTGATGTAGAGCCTTCTTGGAAATGCTGAAAGGACTGTATTGTAAATTGAAGACAGATGATGTCATATCTCTTCCCCTCTGTTCAGAGAGGACTGTTCAATTGAGTCATAGATGACCTCTTTAAACCCTCTTTCGAACTAGCGATCCTCTCTGTCCATAATATAGACTTTGTTGTCTTCAAAAGAGTGCCCTGTACCTTTTAAATGCAAATGGGCTGCTGAATCTAATCCTGCTCTGTTTGTTCTCCTATGTTATGCCATGCGTTTATGAAGTGGTTGTTTTGTTTCCCCAATGTACAAATCTGCACATGGCTTACTGCATTGTACTACATATACCACATTGCTCAGTTTTTGTCTGCATAACACAACTGCTCTCCAAAAAGACCTAGACTCTGTTTCTGATTGGTCTAACACATGGCAACTCCAAATCTCAACCAGCAAATGCTCTGTCCTTCATATCAGCAAAAAGAATCAAAACTCCAAATACAAACTGAATCAACAAATTATCACAGATAATCCCCACTCGGTCAAGGACCTTGAAGTACTAATAACGAAAGACTTAAGTGCCAAAGCCCATTGCAACAACATCTCCAAGAAGGCTTTAAGAGTTGTTAATCTAATCCTACGTAGCTTCCGCTCTGGCAATCTCACACTACTTACCAGAGCTTACAAAACTTTCGCCAGACCCATCTTAGAATATAGCTCATCTGTTTGGAACCCATACCGCATTTCTGACATTAATACCCTTGAAAATATGTAGAAATACTTCACCAGAAGAGCTCTTCACTCCTCTACCAATAATAGAACACCCTACGAAACTAGACTTACAATCCTGGATCTAGAAAGCTTAGAACTAAGATGCCTCAAACATGATCTAAGTATTGCCCACAAGATCATATACTGCAACGTCCTGCCTGTCAAAGACTACTTCAGCTTCAACCACAACAACACAAGAGCACACAACAGATACAAGCTTAATATTAACCACTCCAAACTTGACTGTAAAAAATACGACTTTAGTAATCGAGTTGTCAAAGCGTGGAATTCACTACCAGACTCTGTAGTATCATCCCCTAACCCCCAATACTTTACCCTTAAACTATCCACGGTTGACCTCACCAAGTTCCTAAGAGGTCAGTAAGGGGTGTACATAAGTGCACCAGAGTCCCCTGTGTTGGCTGAAGATCCTTCTGAGCTTTTCTGATATGCCTGTAACGTACAAAATGACAATGTTGCTTCATTTATTGTTCTCGTCATTGTCTGTTACAAATGAGCTCTTGTAGGGTCTTTTTTGAGATTTGATGAATGCCCACTTGTGATAGCCACATGTCTTGAGGTCTTCCTTGATGTATTTTTGTTCTTTTTCTTTACCATCTTTGCTGGTAGGCAGGGCTTTAGCTCGGTGATATAAAGTTCTGATGATTCCCATCTTTCATATGTTTGTGTCTCCAGGCCTTTAATCATCTCAGTTCCTTCTACTTGGTTCCAGTAGGTGAGCCTTCTTAAGAGAGGGGATTCGTAACATTCCCTGCTTTCTCACTCCTGTGGGTTGGATAGAAACTGGGAAAAGATGGTCCTTTAAATAACCTTGCCCCAAGCTTTGAAGCAGAGAACATAACAGCTGCTTAGATATGCAAGGTATTATTAAAATGATAAACCCCAATTGCAGCATTATTTCAAACCATTATCAGCTTTGCACCTCTGGTCTAGAAAAATCCATACTTAGCGCATCAAGAAGAATGTAGATAAATGGACATAGATTTGGGAATGGTCAGTAAGAAAAAGGTGAAGTCTAGGTAGAAAAGTTGAAAAGTTTTGGAAATGCTATTTAACTTTGAAAAAAAAGTAAAGGGAAATATTGTGGTTATGGGTGATTTCAACATGCCTGATGTTGACTGGAAGTTGAACATATGTAAATTTAAAAGTTTAAGAAAGTTTACAAGTTAAGTGAAAGAAACTTCATTATTCATTTATATGTACATGTACATTTTTTCATTAAAAACATGTCTTTCTGCATAATTTAGACTAACTTTGTGAGTTTTTTGAGGGCTGGAACCAATTAAAATTATTTACATTAATTCCTATGGGGAAAAGTCGTTCGAGATAAGAGCTGCTCGACTTAAGAGCCCAGGTCCGGAACGAATTAAACTCGTATCTCGAGGTACCACTGTATTGGATTTCAGAAAAACAAATTTTAATGCAATGGGGGAATATTTAAATAATGAATTAAAGGGGAGGGATAAAATGGCAGGAGCGAGCACCCAGTGGACTGTATTAAAAAAGGCCATCTTAAAAGCCACAGGACTGTATGTAAGGCAAATAACTAAAGGTAAAAGGGAGAAGAAACCGCTATGGTTTAGCAATGATGTAAGGGCTATAGTCAATGAAAAAAAGGCTGCCTATAGGAGGTATAAAGAGTCTGGAAGTATAGCTGATAGAGAGGTGTATAAAATGAGACAGAAGGAGGTGAAACAGATAATATATTCTGCTAAAGCCTCAAAAGAGGAAGAAATTGCCAAATCTGTAAAGAAGGGGGATAAAACCTTCTTCAGATATATTAGTGATAGGAAGAAGAAAAACTGCAGCATCACGAAGCTTAGTACTGGGAATAATACATGCATTGATGGGAATAAGGAGATCGCTGACCATTTCAATAGCTACTTCTGTTCAGTTTTCTCAAAAGACACCTTACAAAATAATACTATAGAGGGATATAGCATAGCTTCCAGCTGTACGGATTCAGCTCCAGTGATCTTAGAAGCCGATGTCTTAGAAGAACTTGAACGATTAAAGATAAATAAGGCAATGGGTCCAGATGGCATCCACCCCAGAGTTCTTAAAGAACTCAGATCTGTCATTGCTACCCCCCTGACTGATTTGTTTAACCAATCCCTGTTAACAGGAGATGTTCCTGAGGATTGGAGAATGGCCAGTGTTGTGTCTATCCACAAGAAGGGCAGTAGAGAAGAAGCTGGTAACTACAGGTCAGTTGGCTTGACATCAGTTATAGTTAAAATGATGGAGACTCTACTCAAAAAGAGGATAAATCAGCACCTAAAAAACAATAACTTATTGGACCCAAATCAGCATGGCTTTACTGAAGGCAAATCATGTCAGACTAATCTCATTGATTTCTTTGACTATGTCACAAAGGTGTTGGATGAAGGTGGTGCCGTGGATATTGCCTATCTGGACTTCAGCAAAGCCTTTGATGCGGTTCCACATAAAGAGCTGATAGAAAAATTAGTGAAGATTGAACTTAATCCCTGGATAGTTCAGTGGATTTCAAGCTGGCTGAAGCATAGACATCAGAGAGTTATTGTTCATGGCAAGTATTCTGAGCAGACAGGTTACAAGCTGTGTGCCACAAGGGTCTGTTCTGGGTCCTATTCTTTTTAATATGTTTGTGAGTGACATAGGGGAAGGTTTGGTAGGGAAGGTTTGCCTATTTGCCGATGACTCTAAAGTGTGCAATAGGGTTGATATTTCTGGAGGGGTCTGTAATATGGTAAATGATTTAGCTTTACTAGATAAATGGTCAAAGCAATGGAAACTGCAGTTTAATGTTATCAAATGTAAAATAATGCACTTGGGGAAAAGGAATCCTCAATCTGAGTATTGCATTGGCAATTCTGTGTTAGCAAAAACTTCAGAAGAGAAGGATTTAGGGGTAGTGATTTCTGACAGTCTCAAAATGGGTGAGCAGTGTGGTCGGGCAGTAGGAAAAGCAAGTAGGATGCTTGGTTGCATAGCTAGAGGTATAACAAGCAGGAAGAGGGAGATTGTGATCCCCTTATTTAGAGCGCTGGTGAGACCACATTTAGAATACTGTGTTCAGTTCTGGAGACCTCACCTACAAAAAGATATTGACAAAATTGAATGGGTCCAAAGACGGGCTACAAGAATGGTGGAAGGTCTTAAGCATAAAATGTATCAGGAAAGACTTAATGAACTCAATCTGTATAGTCTGGAGGACAGAAGGAAAAGGGGGGACATGATCGAAACATTTAAATATGTTAAAGGGTTAAATAAGGTTCAGGAGGGAAGTGTTTTAATAGGAAAGTGAACACAAGAACAAGGGGACACAATCTGAAGTTAGTTGGGGGAAAGATCAAAAGCAACGTGAGGAAATATTATTTCACTGAAAGAGTAGTAGATCCTTGGAACAAACTTCCAGCAGACGTGGTTGGTAAATCCACAGTAACTGAATTTAAATATGCCTGGGATAAACATTTATCCATCCTAAGATAAAATACAGGAAATCGTATAAGGGCAGACTAGATGGACCATGAGGTCTTTTTCTGCTGTCAGTCTTCTATGTTTCTATGATTCCCCGCCCACCCCAAATTCCTTATATTCTGATGCTACAATGGCAAGGGGAGATCAAATACAGAAAGAGATGCATCTTGTCTGAAGATAGGAAAAATGTGATGGTGGAGAGGAATTGCTACAGCTACTAGCATCCTATTGGATACTCTAGCAGTGAAAAGATGGCATAGTCTTCAGTGCATTTCAAATGAGCTCAATGGCTTTATCATGGCTCTGGGAAGCTCCTGAGAGCCATGCTAATAGAATCTAATAACCATTCCCATAAGCAGCTTATTAGAGGACCACTGACTCTCCCTTGTCTGTCACCTTTCAAGAAGAGGGCGGACATTCCAAAGGTGCTTTTTTTCAAGAGGCAACTGGACTTTCTAGTTTTTCTTTGAAAAACATTTTGCTTCTCATCCAATAAGCTTCTTCAGGTCTGACTGGATGGTAGGGAAAAACAAGAAAGCACCTTTGGGACAACTATGACCTGGATGATTGAGAATCTCCATAGACCAAAGAGTGGATAGTTATTAGTTGAGGGTGCTCGCTGGTTGAATGAGTTGGTCTACAAGAAATCCTCTAGCTTTGTGATTGTACTTCCACTCTACATTCACAAATTACGATAGAAAGAGCAACCATGAAAAAGACCTTTGCAGTATAACTTCCAATTATATTACATTTGGTTATATTTGGCCTGTTCTGTCTTGAAATACTACGAGGTTTGAATTTATGATGAATGTTGTGTTCAGGGATGACTGTCCCTGAATATTTTGAATGGGAAGGTGTGTACCTCTGTTTCTGTGTAACATATGGATGCTTTTAGAAAGATGCATGTTTTTCTTCACACTGGGTTTATTTTCCAGTGCCAGCCAGGTACATCTGAATTGTATCATAAGCATATAAGCACGGCAGCCTCCTGCAAGATGATATAAGCTTTAAATGAGATATAGCAGTTCCTGAAGCACAGCAACTTTGGTATATATCTTACCGGCTGATTGTCCTCATTTAAAAAAGAAATGGTCTTGTTTGCTTATCAAATATCTTTGTTTCCTGTTGTTCCTGAACAATAAGATCACCCATCTTCCTCTCTGGGATGGGTGAATATTTCTATTATGAATATGATTCTCTGGATGTGTAAAGGGGGAAAAAGTCCTATAAATAGCACAGCGGTTATGTTCTTTTTTGGAAACTTTTAAAAATAACAAGGCATTTTATTTTGGCACATTGAAAGCCCCGGTGACACTTCATGGATTAACTCTTATTATATACCACTACAAACACTTGCTGGTCCTTTGCTATTTCCAGAGTGGCTCCGCAAGCCAGATCTAAGCACCCTATGGGCAGAATCGGGCTCATAGGGCTTCAGTTTGACAATCCTGCTTTAGAGACAGGTCGATGTAAAATTCAGTGTGCCCTCTGTGAGCTAAGAAAATTTTGAATATCATGAGAGTGTCAAGGTTCCCACCGATGCCCTAATTAAATCATGAGCCTTGATCCAAGCTTCAAAAGAAATCCGGTTATTTATTAGGAGCTTCATGTCCTCACGGTCAAAGTGAAGCCAACTCTGACCCCATGTAATTTATGTTTCAGCTCTGATTCTGTTTTCCTCCTCCCCTCAAGCAAATCACACACTTCAAGGTGTGTCATCAGTCACATTTTCCAAGGAAGCAATTTCAGGGGTTGTAGAGAGCACTCCCCTCTGGCTACTGTGTCAGTAATCGCTTAAAAGGTGCTTGAGAAAATATTCTCTTAGACAGACAAACGTTACAGTAGAAGCCATGGCCATGTGTAGTTCATTGAAAAGAACACTTAGTCTTAGCCATGCCAAGAGTTGTGACAAAAAAATAGAAGCAGGAAGTGACAGCAGCAGAATCATCCTGGTCCTATTTGCCATAAAGGCAAGTCATGGACATTGAAAGTTTTGAACCACGGGAGTACTGTGGTTTTATCACAACGTCCGCAGATTTCAGCTTCAACATCTGCAAGTGCCAGTATAGCAGCCAACTCAATTTCCATGCTAGCCCATTTTTCCACTGCATCTTGTAATAAGGCTCCCTCGGGCATCTTCTTCAACTCCAGTTTTGGATTTGTTTGGATTCTAAGTTCCATCCATTACACAGTGGTACAGTGGTTAGAACTTAATATTAATCGCTCCAAGCTTGACTGTAAAAAAAATGACTTTAGCAATCGAGTTGTCAAAGCGTGGAACTCATTACCGGACTCAGTAGTGTCAACCCCTAACCCCCAACATTTCTCCCTTAGACTATCCATGATTGACATCTCCAGGTTCCTAAGAGGTCAGTAAGGGGCGTACATAAGTGCACTAGCCTGCCTTTCGTCCCCTGTCCAATTGTCTCTCCTTATCTCATGTATCATATATCTTTTCTTCCCTCATATCTTCTCCTCTATTTTTATATCTTCTCTTTATATACAATACTTCATGTCTATTCTCTTCAATATGTATTGTGTATTGGACAAAATAAATAAATAAATAAAAAATAAATAAAGTCTGCTAACTGCCAACAGTTTAATCTTCAACAGATGAAGGTTGACTCAGCCTTCCATCCTTCTGAGGTCAGTAAAATGAGGACCCAGATTGTTGAGGGCAATGTGTTGACTCTGTAAATTGCTTAGTAAAGCACTGTGAAGCAGTATATACTGTAGTTCTAAGTGCTATAGCTATCACTATTACAAAAATAGTGATTGCTCCACTGACTGTTTGGTTAATACTGTATAGGGACTAATAGATTGTATTTAATTGCTCATACTGAATTTTTTTGCAGTAGGAATTACCAGGATTCCTATTCCACAGAAATTATTTGTCATTATTGATATTTTCTGAATCTCATTTCCTGTAGAAAGGACTGATTTGGATGTTAATCTGTTTTGGATTATTAATTTGGTTAACTCTGCTGACTGCCAACAGTTTAATCTTCAACAGATCAAGGTTGACTCAGCCTTCCATCCTTCTGAGGTCAGTAAAAAGAGGACCCAGATTGTTGAGGGCAATGTGTTGACTCTGTAAACTGCTTAGTAAAGCACTGTGAAGCAGTATATACTGTAGTTCTAAATGCTATAGCTATGGAGTCTACGGAGCTATGGAGTCTACGGAGCTATGGAGTTTACGGAGCTATGGAGTCTACGAGTCTACGGAGAGGGGCGGCATACAAATCCAATAAATAAAGAAATAATTTGTCCAGAAATTAAAGAAAATATCATTTCTAATGATAATTTATGTTTCCTCTAATTCTTGCTAGCCCCCTGGCATGGTTATGCATTGGTATTACAGCAATGAGCCTCTGGATCTATGGGAACCACATGTCCAGGTTTATACTGTAAAGACCCTTAAAATTAAACTAAATTGCATTGGACTCTCTAGACTAGACTAAAATAAATACAACTATCTGATATTTAGTGTGGTTGTGGAATAAATAGGGGATAGGTAGAATAAGAGATATCAGGCAATATTCCCACAGCATAAAGCTGGCAGGAGAAAACAGATAAAGAGTGTTGAACAAAGAATTTCTCTCTCTTTTTCTCTTTTTTGGTAAAAGGCAGCACTTCTGGAATTCTTTTGTAGTGGCTTCACAGCTTCTTCTACAATCAAATGCCATTCCTTTGAATCCTCGGTATTTTTTTCCCAAAGAACCAACTAGATGAAGCCTGCCACAAACAATGGATTCTCTTTTAACCCATTTCAGATGTTTATTTTTTATTTTTTTAACCTCCCCCCATGCTGGCTTCACATGCATATTTAACTGTCATTATGCGTTTTAGAATGATGTTGTTCCGAATGGCCTTATTTTTTTTTAAAGATAAAACTGTCTGCTAACTCTTGATGTACACTCCTGTGTCCTGCCTTGCACATTGAAATATCAAGGAAAATAAAGTAAATACTTAAATCACATTCAGCTAATTCTGTGTAACAGAAAATAGATGGCTGCCCCAGCCAAGAATTTATTGAAAATATGAATTTGGAACACAGGTAGGCAGTGGCTTATATGGTTGGCTGAACCAGATTAGATAATGTTCTGTCTGGGTGCCCCCAGACTTCAACACCAACTGGAAAAAACAGCCAGACACGCTGGTAAAAGCAAAGGCACTTTATAGTTTGAAAAATAAACACAGAGAAAAACCTGTTCTTCCCAACAGGCAGGCTATGAGGCTTCACAGCAGAGTCCTGATGGCCAGACAATACAGCAGACTTCTTGCTGGCACACACACCACTGTAGAGAATAAGACCCATGCCTTTCCCCCCAAGGTTTCAGCCTTCAAGGCCACAAGCCAGAATCAGAGACGCCAAAGATCACAGCCAGGTCCCAGGACTCCCAAAGATAATACTCCACAATACAGGAAGGGTGGGTCTGCCTTTTCAGCCTTTCTGGGGAGAACCACACCCAAACCCAGCTGTTGCCTATTTAGGGCTGGAAATACCTGGCTAATTGTCCCCTTCGTTGTGCTGCTCTTCTCTGCCTGAGATCGATGATGGCTTGTGCATTTTCATCTAAGGACTCCAGGCTGCTTGCTGGGGAGAGCTCCACCCCGGGGGACTCAGGCTGTTCTCCCTCTCCCTCGGCCTGATATTCCTCCTCCCCGTCTGCCTGGGCCTCCTCCTCCTCCTCCTGTTCCTCATCCTTCCCCTGAGCATGGAGCCGGCAGAGGTTCAGCCGTTCCCTGAGGAGCCTCAGACGGAATCACAACAGATAACAAGGTCAATATTTATATGATGGATAGTCAGTTCAGAGCTTCTGTTACCCTAATTTGTTCATCTCAAGGGCTGGTGTATTACATCATATTTCATTCTATTATTTTTCCAGTCCTCTGGGATTAGACCATTCGAGGTTCTAATCTACCTTCAGATCACAATGTTCTATTTCTCCACCAAAAGTCACTAAAGTACATAAGATCTTCTCTTGACTGACATCTGTAATTTGTTTATTTATTTTGTATCCCACCTTTATTATTTTTATAAATAACTCAAGGAGGCGAACATATAGAACACACTTTCCCCCTCCTATTATCCCTTCAACCACCTCCCTGTGAGGTGGATTGGGCTGAGAAGGAACAATTGTCTCAAGACTGGCTTTCATGGCTAAGGCGAGACAAGAATTCATAATTGGCTCATAAAATCCTCCCACCCCCTGTTGTGTGTACTCCCTTGCAGCGTGCGTAGTTTTCAGATTCGGATGATGATGAGTGGGATTTAGAGATCATAAATCTCCCTGCTCTATCAACAGTTAGCAATCTTAGTGAAGACCACAGAGCTAATGACATAGACATGAGTTTGAGTGACTCAAATGGGGGAGACCCCAGATGGAGGGCTGCTCATTTCAGAAGGTTTCAGAAACACTGGGAAGAAAGAGGGAGGAGATATTAGAGAGTAATTAATTAACGAATTACTTCACATCTGGGTGTAAAACGGAAGAGATGCTGAGTTTGTTCAATCTTGCAAAATAAAAATGGCCACGTTTCGAACTTGCTCTGATGGGTAAGCTATCATGTGTGACTTATTACTTGTTTCTTTATGACTCCTGGCTAGCCCTATAGCCATAAATTTTAGAATGACTTATGGAATGTCTTTTATGTTACTGCCAAGCTTATCTACTTAGTTGCTGAGATAACAATGATGAAAGAAGAAAACTGCATGCAGAGTGGAAGTATTTAGGAGGAATTAAAGAGAATATGTTTTACAATGAGATGCATTGAGAATTCCTTTATTCCAAGTATTAATTGAATCATCCTGAAATCAGAACAGCCCCAGGATTTATAAGGTGTAATACGAAGGTGGGGTGGCAGCAGCTATCCATTGTAATCAGATTGGAAATAAATATGAATGGAAAATAACAATTATTTAATTTAATTATTGTTATTATTGTGAGCCACCCAGAATCCTATTGGAGTTGGGTGGCATATAAATTTCACAAACAAACCAACCAACCAACAAACCAACCAACAAACTTGAGTCAGTTATTCAAACATACTCTTTCAAAACAGTTAAGTGTTTATTATTTATTTATTTGTTTGTTTCTTTGCAAGGACACAGGGCGGCGAAAAACAATAAAATGGACATAAAGTTCAAAGGCTCCACAATAAAAGCATTCATCCACCATTCATTCATTCATCAGTAGGCCAGAACAGAACTGTTGGTGTTCAAGACCTTCCCAGGCCTGTGTTTTTAGGGCCTTTCAGAAGGCCAGGAGAGTGGGGGCGTTGTGAATCTTCAGGGGAAATTTATAAAGTAATGGTTTTGTTATCCAAGATAAAAAGTGTGTTTCTTGCAAAGTTAATCCTGCATATTACAAGAGGTTTCTTCCTTTTCTCCCTGGTATTTTGTTTTGCTTCACTGAAAGGTGTACTGATGAATTCATATTGATCTTTCAGTAAAACAGAGCTTTCCTATTCATTTTTGTTCTCCCCCTTCCCTTCTCCGCTTCTTTCTTCTTTCCTGCAAAATGAGCTCCCATTCCTCTTGGAGCGATGCTCATTATGATATCCATCAGCACATTCCAAATAAATAATTGAGCCAACTGAGAATTAAACATAGCTATAAACATGATGAATGGTAATGAGAGATGCAAGTAGGAAGAGTTAATATCATATTGTCGTGGGCTTAGCTAATGTTTTCTAGATTTATGCATCAGTGCTGTTCAAGTACATTGAATGCATCCCTTCAGATGCAGTGTGACCAGACCATAATTGAAACTCTTCTTCCAAAACGCTTGGAAGAAAATCCAAGTTATAGGCTAATATCCGAGAAGAAGACAATATCAACCCCTTCCCATATTGTTGCCAAGTACAGTAGTACCTCTAGATACGAGCTGCTCCACATGCGAGTATTCCAAGTTACGAGCCGAGACGCGAGCAAAATTTCTGTTCGATACCCGAGCTCAAATTTGGGATACGAGCCGAGCTTCCACTAGGTGGCGCAAGAATTCCTTGCTTCTAGTTATCTCAGCGCGAAAAACAAAGCTAAAGGCATTTGTTCGAGATGCGAGTTGATCGACATACAAGCTCGGGTCTAGAACGAATTAGACTCGTATGTCGAGGTACCACTGTATACTATTTGGATATATCCAGAACAATGTAGTGGCCTAGGGAAAGTGCTCACTTCCCACTCAGAAGGTTGGGAGTTAAATCCTAGGCAGCAGCAAATGTTCCTCTATCAGGGCACAAAGAAAAAAAAATCTGCTGTGAACTCCACATAGGCATCAGGAAGGGTATCCGGCCAGTACGTCCTAAGCACCACTCAGTCACCTTTACTCCACCCTAAAATCCCATTAAAGGGTCATAAAAAGGGAAAAAAATACTACCGGTATTTGGATATATCCATGAAGTGACCAAGAGTCAAACTCACTTTGAAAAGGACTTAATCTAGGTAATGTCTACAAAGAAGAATAAACATATTGTTGAAAACTGGTATAGGGCAACAACTACTGTGTAGGTAGGACATGGTCAGGCTGATCCCAAGGAAGGGGTCATGCTTCAAAAGTCTCAAGCCTGTTCATGCCCACAAGAGATCCAAATCCAGCCCACCTTGAATTTTGTTGATTCTTATCTACCGCCAATTTGCTTTGACCGTTAGTAGTTCAGATTCTTGTAGAGCGCTTAAGCTTGCAATAAATTGTTATATTCATCTTAACTGCCTGGACTTCTGATTTCCCATTCTTGACATACTGTAGGAGAAAATTACAGTTGAGGAAGATTAGGTATGTGCTACATGCATTTATGAAATTTATATTACTATTCAGAAACATTAAATGAATAAATACATAAAATATTACCACAAAGGCAGAGTTCTTAAAACCATAATCCATTCCAACCATGCACTTGGGATGCCATTAACAACCTGGCCCAATGTTTGAGTAGGGGCACGGGTCTTTAGGGTTCTAGATGGCTAATTAGTGTTCTGTCGGGCTCTCTGGTAGAATCCTCCCGAAAATTCACAGGTACAACTTTCAGACACACACACGTTTGAAAATTCAAAACAATGTTCTTTATAACGAAAATTCACTTAAACTAAGCCCTCTTTTTGTATAGTAAAGAGCACTTGTCTCCAAATAAACTGGTAATTAGTACAAGTCCCTTATCAGTTCTGAGATACTTAGCTTGCAGCTGTGAGGCAATTTACAGTCCTTCTTCTTTCACAAAGTGAAACACCCTTTGCTCTGTTTTAGTTTCAAAGCGGGGAAAAAGCAACACACCAAGGTTGAAGTCAGCAAGGCAGTCACGAAACACAACGATCAGATAATCCTCCACAATGGCCAAACCCACACGCTGCTCTTTATAGCAGCCTCACTAATTACCACAGCCCCACCCAACCACAGGTGGCCTCATTTTCTTTGATAATACTCTCTCAGTTGTTGCTGCCTATGCATTGCTCTCCACATGCGTGGCTGTATCATTAACTCTTGTTCTGAATCCAAGGAGGAGCTAGATAATTGATCTCCTTCTGAGCTGTCTGCCACACTCTCCTCCTCCCTGTCACTCATGTCTTCTTGGTCAGAGGAGCCTTCATCAGCAGATTTCACCGGGAGCAAAACAGGCCTGTGGCATGTGGATGTCTCCCCCACATCCACAGTCCTTGGAGCAGGAGCTGGGCCAGAGCTAACCACAACAATTAGAATTTGGGCTGTCTGGCTCTCAAGGGGGATTCTGTTCCACAAGGAAGAGTCACAACACCATGACTGAGAAGGCACATTTCTTGCATCCAAGATGGCACTGTTTCAGAGAAGAGAATGGGAACAAGCCTAGTCTCTTAAACCTGGTGGAATGGGCAATTATAATTGAGTATTGGTAGTCTCCCAGGTTTTGCTGATGAAACCAACTCCCTAAAATGTTCTTAGACTAAATCATCCTAACTTAGCTTCCATCTTCACCCACTAGATTTCAGGTGTGAAGAATCAGGACCACAACTTAAGTTCTAATTATGCTGATTTATTGCTCATGCCTACACACAAGAAACTTGTCAACTAATGGTCAGCACTAAATTGCCGTTAGATAAGAGTTAGTGGAATTCAAGAGAGGTTGGACTTAGACTATTTGTGGGAATGTAACAATTCCAGGCTGATAGCTCTCTTGACTCCACCTCTCAGGCTCTGCCTATCCTTCTCCTACAGAGGAGAAGGTAACCATCCTGATCCACCTCGAAGCAGGTAAGGCACATTGAGCACTCTATATACAATTATTTAATTCTAATTAACTTTTATTATTTCTTAATTTTTGAACAGTATCATCCAAAGTATGACATCATTTGATTGAACCATATTACCCAAATCATTATTGCCTCCATTTCCTTATTTTCATTCCAGAGAGTCCAGCCACATGTGCCTGAGGGCCACCGTGATAGATTTAGGGACTTAGTTTCACCCTATTTTTTGCCAATTAAAACTACATGAGGATAAAATAAAACTTGAAATGTAATAAACATTTGGCGTATTTAATTGCTTTGACATTCCTGCACATTCAGAGGATTTAATTTGTGTGTCTAAAGTGAGCACAAAATAGAACAGAATTCTTTTTTAATATATTTCAAATATCTCATTGAAATGAGTACAGAAGACACACCGTCTCTGATAATATTTGTAATTGGTATTCCAAGTTATTGTTTAGGAATTCATTCATGCATATAAAAATTAGAATTTTAACAATACGCGGGAGATCTTGCTCTTGATTAGAATTGGAAATGGACTTATCAAAATAAATTATTTTACATGAAATAATTGAAAGATTGGCCTATATCTTCTTTCTACTCCCAAACCCAGTTCTAAATATGAAAAATCTATTGCACTTCTGATTCTTATATCTAATGTCCTTGGAAGGGTATCAGCAGCATTTTCTGAAAACTTCAGTCTCTGACACTTGTAGTATACAAGTGGTGCTTTGGCTGTACACCAGGTAGCTGAGAAAATAATAGCTCATTGGCCCTCTTTCCTTTGTGATACTCTCCCTTTTTTTCTGAGTAGCAAGCTACTGAGAAGAAATAGGCACTCTAACCAGAAATCTGAACTGTTTATGCCGATTGTCCCTCAAAATAAAGTGTGGGTCATCATTATTGATGACCGCACGAATCCCAGTGACTGATTAGGTCCCATAGAGTTGGCCTTCTCCGGTTCCCGTCGATTAAACAATGTCGTCTGGCGGGTCCCAGGGGAAGAGCCTTCTCTGTGGCAGCCCCGAATCTCTGGAACCAGCTCCCCACGGAGATTAGAACTGCCCCCACCCTCCTTGCCTTCCGTAAACTCCTTAAAACTCACCTCTGCCGTCAAGCATGGGGGAATTGAGGCATTCCCCCCCTGTCTCCCCCGGGCCTATACTATTTATGTATGGTAAGTCTCTGTGTATGTCTGGTTTAATAATGGGGTTTTTAAATGTTTTTTAAATTTATTGGATTTGTCATGAATTGTTTAATTGTATGCTGTGAGCCGCCCTGAGTCTGCAGTGAGGGGCGGCATACAAATCTAATAAATAATAATAATAAAATAATAATAATAATTATTGCCAACATCATTTGCACAGATTCAGCTTTTACAATTAGGAGTCAATAGATGTGGTGAAGGCAAGCAATGCTGTTGCAGATAAATGAGAAAAAGAAAGATGACACCAATCAAGGGTGGGTGGAGGAATGACCCATGGAAAAGAAGTGGTGGGGAAGTGATTTAAGAGAAAATAAAAGTGAAGAGGAGAAGCTTAGGAAATATTTAAGAATAAGAAGGGAAAATGAAAGCCTTCTTTCTATAGAACTCAAAATCAGAGGCTGGACAGGAATCCCTGTGTCTTCCACAACAGAGTCACAGAGAAAGATACATCTAGGTGAGTGCTAAGAGTTGTCGCCAACTTCATATCATGTGATCAATCAATTAATCTTTTTTTAAAAAAATATAATTTATTAATTTATTGAAAAAGGAAGGGGAAAGGGGGGGTACAAAATCAAAGGGAGAGGGGAGGAGGGGAAAAGAGGGTACAAATATAGTGAGTTTGAAAGTAAAAATTACAGGAGTCCATTATATTCCCTAATATATATACATTGTTATATAGCAATTTGTATTGTTACAGTAGTTCTATTGATGTTTCATTCTCGGTTTACATTCCCAATGAGCAAGTATATAATTTATTATCTATACCTTACGTTACTTAATAAGTCTATTCAAAACATTGGAATATAATTAGTCTTACTGTGTTCCATAATTTTTTCATCTGATATATATTATGCTTGAGAGAGGTTAGTAAGGGGTTGTGATTTTTAGAGAGTGCTTAAAGGAATGGGGATTGAGTAGGGAGGAAAAAGTGGAATGGGAAGGGGATTGCCTGCACCAATAGCAGGCATTGAGTTTTAATACTTGTCCTTCTTGTTAAGCGGTGAATATAGGAAATGAGGATAGTAAAAGATGTAAGAGTTGAAGGTAAGATGGGGTTAATTTTTTAGTAATTATGTAGGTATATCGGTAGAGTTGAACCCAGACAGCTTTTTAGTTGTTTCGTATTCTAGATATCCATTGATACCATTTCTCCCAGGCCTTATAGAAGTCTGATTCTTTTTTGTTTCGCAGTTCCATTGTCATTTTGGAGAGTTCAGTGCATTCCATAATTTTAGCAATGATATTTAAAGGTTGTGGGTATGGTATCCTGTTTCCACTGTTGGGCATATGTTATTCTGGCTGCAGTTAATATTTGTGTAATAAGGTATCTGCCATAAAATATTGGTCAGATATTAAAAAAATATTGGACCAAGTCATATTGATACCGATCACAATCAAACCAGAACTATTTCTTCTAGGTATATTTAGGCAAAAAAAATAATAATCAATTAATCAATTAACCAGCCAACCAATCAATTCACAATAGAGAATAGGAGCAGTCCAGAAGCACAGGAAGCAAAGTTCAATGGCAGCTAGCTGCAATGAGAGTAGAACTACCCATTAAGGAGGCAGTCAGTGGAGGACAAAAGGGAGAACCAAGTCAAGCATCAGGAATGGAGAAGAAAAAGGCCAAAATGAGGTTTTGAAGAAGAAAGACAGTTGATTGTTTGCAACAGAAAATAAAGAAGAGATAGGGAGATGATAAAAAGGAGAGAGGGAAAAGAGAGGAAGCTTGCTTGGCTGGTTTTAAAGTTAAATGTTTACAGTTGCTGTAGACCACAAGACTCTGGGGACAGAATGGGATAACTTGCCACACAGGCAACTTGCCACAACCTACTTGCCATGGGACAACTTGCCACGGGAGAAGAGTTACACCGATATCAAAGAAATAGTGGAATAGAAAAGAAAGGATGCCAAAGGAGGGACAATACATATTTACACTATTTGACATAATTAAATTGAATTGTTGAATTGTCCTGCCATGAGTTGGACCATCTTGAGTTGGCTGTGGCAAGTTGACTATGGTAAGTTGCCTATGTTTCTGAATGTGTGTGTGCATGTGTGTGAGAGAGAGGGAGGGAAAGGAGAGAGAGGGAGGGAGGGGGAGGGAGGGAGGGAGGGAGGGAGAGAAAGAGATCAAAAACTAAAGCTAAAGAGCAGATGCATGTACAGTGGCATTAGGAAGAGGTAGTTGCAAGCTTCTTCAGCACAAGCTTTGCTCTCTAGGCTGCTTTGATTCCCAGCAGAGAATCAAATGTTATTTGTTATTCTTACTCCATAGGAGAATCATTCCTCACCTCTTGTGAAGCCTTTTGAAATATATTAATAATGAATTTGCCTTTGTTTATAATCAAGAGTAAGTAACACTATTGTTTTTATTGGATTTCCCAAGGAGGGGCTAAAAATTGATTTCATTAGATTGGAGGCATATGGGAGTAAACTTTATGTAAAAAGATATACACACAGGTTGGAAAGAATCCAGTGGGATTGCTGCAGAAACTAGTTAGAAACTCAGAAAAACCTCTGATTTAATAGGGAGACTGCATTAACAAGTATTTCTTCCTTTGTTTACTTATATGGCTGCCCATCTTAAGCAAATAAAACCTGGGTGGTTACATGGGGGATCTGTATAGTACATCCTTCTGGATGCATATAGAAATATATATAAAGGTTGCAGCTTCAAGTCCCAGTGGGTATGGCTAGCTGATGAGGCCAAAATAAGGCCGAAATAGATCTATCCTAGTCTCCCTTAATTTTCAAATTCATCAAAAAAACACCCCAAAACATGTGACACATACAGATAGAATTCTTGGCTATCAATAAAATTAATTGCCTTGGAAATGGCCCTGGGTTGGGCCGAGAGGCAAATAAGGAGCTGTGATGTTCCTTCAATACACCAGGGTGATTCGACACAAAAATATGTAACCCTTCCCTGGTGCAGAGCTGAAGGGATTGGATACTGTAGCCTAGAGGATAATTCTCTGCCTTACAAGGCAAAGGTTGCAGGTTCAAATCCCAGTGGGTATGGCTAGCTGATGAGGCCAAAATAAGGCCGAAATAGATCTATCCTAATCTCCCTTAATTTTCAAATTCAGCAAAAAAAACCCCAAAACATGTGACATATGTATATATGTATATATATATAGCACATCCTTTTGGATGCATATACCCTTTTACATAATTTTGGGAGGGATTTATACCATTATGTAAATGAACTCAAGATCTCATTTAGAGAAAGGAAATGTGACGCATATTGGTAGAGGTGATCCCCAAATATAATTTTTCTGGCTTCTGAAACTGATGGAAAGATTGCTGAAAATCAGCATGATGTCATTTTTAATGAGGTTAACCCCACCCTCCCTGCAAAATCTTTCTTTAAAAATAAGTTTAGTATGGTAATTCGTAAAGAAAATCTCAGACAAAGAGAAGGTGTCAGGGCTTGGACCAATGCCCTATTGAAATTTTTATTTTATTTATTTTGTCCAATACACAATAATACACAATGAAGGTAATAGAGGACACCTTCGAGGAAATAGAATTAGAGAAACAATAGAAGAGAGAGTATAGGATAAAATAATCAATGAGAGAATAGAAGAAAGATATAGGGATAAAAGGGAAGATATAGGAGATATAGGAGAGACAATAGGACAGGGGTCGGAAGGCACTCTAGTGCACTTATGCACGCCCCTTACTGACCTCTTAGGAATCTGGAGAGGTCAACCGTGGACAGTCTAAGGGTAAAATGTTGGGGGTTAGGGGATGATACTACGGAGTCCAGTAATGAGTTCCACGCTTCAACAACTCTATTACTAAAGTCGTATTTTTTACAGTCAAGTTTGGAGCGGTTAATATTGAGCTTGAATCTGTTATGTGCTCTTGGGTTGTTGTGATTGAAGCTGAAGTAGTTGTTGACAGACAGGACATTGCAGCATATAATCTTGTGGGCAATACTTAGATCATGTTTAAGGCGTCTTAGTTCTAAGCTTTCTAGGCCCAGGATTGTAAGTCTAGTTTCATATGGTATTCTGTTACGGGAGGAGGAATGCAGGGCTCTTCTGGTGAATCATGAGCCTCGAACCAAGCTTCAAAGGAAATCCAGTTATTTATTAGGAGCTTCATGTCACCATGTTCCAAGAGAAAGCCAGCTCTCACGCCACTTAATTTACATCTCGTCTCTGACCATTTCCCCCCTTCCCCCAAGGTGTGTCATCAATCGCATTCTCCAACAAAGCAATTTTGTAGGTTGTAGAGATCGCTTCCCTCTGGACACTGTGGATAAGTGTGGAAATGTCCTTGACAGAGAGATGGTTGAAATGTGCTTCTGATTTGACTGAAGTGCTCCCTCACTGCAGATGTAAAGTTTGTTTTTCCATTCCCCTTGCCTATGGGAACCCAAGAGCAGGCCAGGGGTGTGTCATGGCTTCTCATCTCCATTTTTATTTATTGCCCTAAAGTCCTAGGCCAAATGTTCTAACTTTCAGATAAATTAAAAAGATAAATTAAAACTATTATTTCAAAAACAGTCTATGATGAAACAAAAAGAGACAATTCTACAAAAGTGTACTGTAAATCAACATATTAATATGTACCACCGAAAAGAAAGTAACTTGAGAAGATGTCAGCTTAAGTCATGGGAAATTAGACCTTCTCATTTTATTGATTAAAACAAGGTGATTAAAGCCGAAGGTACCAGTTCAGGAGAAATGACAGCTGTAATATCAATATGACAGCTTTACTCTTGCAAAAATACTGCAGTTATCTTCTGTGAAATTGGGAGTATTCTAGGCTTTCTTTAATTCTGTTTGAATTTACACTGCATGCTTTTTTTTTAAAAAAAATTGAAGTGAAAAGTATTTGGCATCTGACACAATCAAATTTCAAGCGCTTGGTTTGTTTGATGCAATATTGTTACACTTCATTGACTTGACAAGCTCTGCTACTATGGGGTGCTAATAAGAGAAAACTGAACCTCTCAGCTTGTTTTTCATTGAGGCATGTATATATTAAGTTTGCTTAAGCCCCCTTTGAATTATGCATCCTGGGGAAAAACGATAGGATCAGAATTATGTGCTAAGAGTGCACATACAATATAATTTTTGAGATAAAGCTTTTACTGTGCAAACACTTTAAAATTTTATAGGGATTCCATTTTTATGGTGGATGAGTTCCAGCACTGAAATATTATGATCCTTTCCATTTGCAAAGGATGTCCAACATCTTGTAAATCTATTTTCACAATTTTATCTTCACCCCCCAAAATTGTTAATTTGGAGACAGGGGAGGAACAACTCTCTCTTTTTCCTTTAAGAGATAATCAGAAGACAACCATGTATTTTTGTATTCTTGGGTGTTCTTCATACTTGTCACTTTTTGTGAGGCTGGACACTTGTATCTGTTTTGCTCCCTTGCAGGTCCCGGAATTCTTGCTCCTTCATTGAGTGATAGGGTGATCTCAATCACCTCCACAACTTCTTTTTTAATCAAAAATTGTAAAGATTGGGGCATAGCTATCTTTCTTTTTTCTTTTTTCTTGCTATTTCTACAAACTACTTTGTTCTATTTTCTTGTTTTTCTTGTCACTTTAGTTTAGAGTTATGTCATATGCCTATAATAATCTGTTATATAGAGACAATGAAAGCACCAATCAAAGCACAAACATTGGTAAAACACAAGTCCAACAGTGAAGTAATAGTGGGAAAGAGAAACAGGGGTCTAAGGAATATCAGATGTGGGCTATAGCTTTAATGTGATATTATTCTCTCAGTCTTATCCCCCTCTATATTTTCTCACATATCTTTTCCTGTTTGAAAGTGCCATACCTAAAGGAAAAAAGGAATATGTGGCATGCAATATTCTGATGGTGTTCTTCACTGGGGAAACGCCCTGGGGCATTGTGTTCTCTATCATTTTATGATGTATATCATGTTCATATACATAGCAATATATATGAAAATAACAATGAGAACAAGAAAACAGAACAAAGTAGTTTGCAGAAATAGCAAAAGTATTGATATCTATGCCCCACTTTTCCCAAATGTTGTTAAAAGCAAGGAAGAACATTTTTTCTACTCTACTACCACAATAATCTAGTACCATAATAATCAAATATATTCCAGAGACTTATCTATGTTAACAACATAGTTGAAACCAAGTTTAAAACATTAATTGGAGAAAAACTGTATTGTGAGATACGATAGGGATGTTTTCCTGTCCTTGACATCATTTTTGTTCAACTGAAGATTTAATATTTTAAATGATGCTCCAATGTTAAAAAGCAATTGTAGTTTTAGACAAGAGCTGATTTTTTGAAAATTTACTCAGTTGTCTCTATCTGGCTTTATTGAACACATTTCAGTTCAAAGCTTTTTTTTTTTTTTAAAACATGGTCTACCTTTACTCAATTAGCCAGATCAAAAACTTATTTATGCTTCAAGAAGTCCATAAATATTTCTATCCTTTGTAAATCAAAGTGGAAAATTGCAATGATATCTTGATAAACCATCAGTTATCAAAAATGAGTTCTTTCCTTTTCTGAGACATGGCTGCTGGTGGTGGTGTCATCAAGTTAACTTTAAATAATAAGTTCCCACCTTAACCTCATACTTGGTATCTGTAACCTAAGATTATCCGATTCCTGAGATTATTAAAATTATACAACTTCACCTCTTTTGCATGTGATGGAAAATGTAAGGGGCATATATAAGTGCATTGATGTGCCTATCGTCCCCTGTTCAATTGTCTTTCCTTATCTCATATATATTTGTTTTTGTAGATTTTCACGGGTACAGGTATGATGGTCTTGGTATATTCGGGTTTCTTCCTGTGTAGGATTTGGAAATTTCAATGGCTTCCATGATTATTCTTTTGCTGTAGTGTTCTGTCTTGGAGCAAAAGAATAATCATGGAAGCCATTGAGATAGAAAAACATCCTCAAAATATGAACAAGCGGGATGATACCTCCCGCTTACCAGACATCTGGAAACCAGCCCTCAAATGTATCCCAGCCATAGAAACCAGACACAGAACACACATTGTAAAACAATCAAGTAGCCTGCAAGTTCCAACTACTCAGGATATCACGCCTAATCTACAACCATTAACTAATCAGCATACCTCAGCTACATCAACGACCCCAGATGTTACCCCACTGACTCACCAGGAAGTTTCTACACAGCAGGCAATTGCTGAGCCATCAAACCACACCCAGCCACCAGTATTTATAGAAGGAAGGCAGCTCAGATCTCGCAGTGTTTGCCTTAGAACAAGGACAGAAACACCAGCCTGAAGAATAAAAAAATAAAAAAAATAAATAAAGTAATACATTTCCTTTAAATCAAAAGTCAGAGGTGTTATAGTCCTCTAGATTGCTAATTCCCATTGGAGTGCCATGAGCTGTGCTTCAGCAAATCTTTCCGCCCGCATCAAAGATGAGGATGTTATTTCAAGAAATAAAGCTATACAGTGTTCCCTCGATTTTCGCGGGTTCGAACTTCGTGAAAAGTCTATACCACAGTTTTTCAAAAATATTAATTAAAAAATACTTCGCAGGTTTTTTCCCTATACCACGGCTTTTCCCGCCTGATGACGTCATATGTCATAGCCAAACTTTCATCCGACTTTAATAAATATTTTTTTTAATAAACTTTAATAAATAAACATGGCGAGTAATGATCTGAAAGGTTGCTAAGGGAATGGGAAATTGCACTTTAGGGGTTTAAAGTGTTAAGGGAAGGCTTGTGATACTGTTCATAGCCAAAAATAGTGTATTTACTTCCGCATCTCTACTTCGCGGAAATTCGACTTTCGCGGGCGGTCTCGGAACGCATCCCCCGCGAAAATCGAGGGAGCACTGTACTGTGTGAACTCCAACATTTAGATCACTAAAAGCCTTTGATGATGCATGATAGCAATTAAAAGGTCCACATCCAATTCAGACAAACAACACACATAGAATAGGAGTTCTAGACTGTTTTCCCATCACCTGAGATAACTTTTTAGGCAGCTGGATCATTCACTTAGAACATACTCAAACCATGGAATCACTATCATGAAATCACACTCAACTTGGATGTTTTGAAAGGGAATTTGGACAAAGTGACGAACAACAATCTTAATCCCATTACACCACCCCATACCAAAGCAGGGATGCTTTGTGGCACACCCCATCAGTTAATAATTCCATCTGGTGGGGTCTAGGAAGACAGCCTTCTTGGTTGTTGCCCCTGACCCATAGTTCCCTCTAAGCTGAGCAGTGAGCAATCGCTCACTTAAAAATCATCATCAACTCAGAGTTTTCCAAACCTGCCCAGAAGCCGAGAGGGAAAGAGTGAGAGGGAAGGAGAGAGAGAGGAAGAGAGAGAAACAGATAGAAAAAAGAGAGGAAGGAAAAGAGAAAGAAAAAGAATGGGAGTAAGGAAGAGAGAAAGAAAATCAAAATCTAGTTTGAAACTAGCTCAACTATTTAAGTGGCATTTTGATATTGATAGAGTTGCCCTGTTATGAGCTCACTGTTATAGACACACAGTACAGTATTTTATTTTGAAATTCTCTGAGGCAAAACAGGGTGGGTTTTTTGTTTCTTTGTTTGTTTGTTTATTTATTTAATATTTCTGTGCCGCCCAGTCCCGAAGGGACTGCCGCTCAGACACTATACTTTTCCGCCCCCCCCCCCCAAAAAAAAAATTAGAGGGAACACTGCCCTGACCTATGATATTTTCTACCCCTGGAGATAAGGCAGGGCCCCATTCTCCTGGCTCTCCCAAAAGGAGTTAAGACAGGACAGTATATATTTTATTTATTTATTTTGTCCAATACATAATACACATTGAAGAGAATAGATATGTAATAATATAAATAAAGAAAAGAATAGAAGAAAAGATATAAAAGTATAGGTGAACCTATTTGAAAGGAAGAAAAGATAAATGAGATAAGGAGAGACAATTGGACAGGGGACGGAAGGCACACTGGTGCACTTATGTAGCCCTAAGGAGCACACAACTATGGAGTTGGTTAGTTTCCTGAAAGCTCTGCCTCCATCTTTTAATGAGATTGGAGATGGGTAGTTCAGAAATATAATCAATCAATAAATAAACATAAAACTAAAACAAGGGCTTAACTCTATTGTTGGAGGTCACAAATATCCCACTCCTCTCCTCTCCTCTTCTCTTCTCTTCTCATACGAGGTCACAAATATCCCAGTTTCCTTGTTTGTGGAAATGCTGGACGTAACAGCTTATATTCATATTTTTACACTTTTTACACTCTGTGAATCTGCATTCTACACTCTTTAGTTGGTGGTATCCTTCTCTTTTTTTTTGTTCTACAACATTAAAGTAAAATCCATTCATTCTGGGACACTTCTCCAGGATCTACTTATCTTGCAGGGGACAAAGTTTTTAATGCAAAGATTTTGAACAGAAGGCACATTGCTATATCTACAATGGCATGTTGCTATTCTCACAAACCATAAACAAACTACAGGAATCTTAGAAAGTATTTCCATATGAATGATCTAGTAATTAACCATGATAAATGAAATGTGAGCCTCTCTGGACATTCCAATTCTCAATATAAACAGTACTTGAATATGCTGCAATGGGTCAAGTCAGTTGTTACCATTACCTTTGTATTTTATTTTTCTATAATGGGACTTGGGTTCTTCCAGTCTATTCTTTATATTGAAAGCACATTATATAAGCAGTGGTATTTGAGAATGTTGATAGAAAGGGGATGGCTTTTAGGGGTACCCTGTATATTGGTTACCCAAAGCTAAGTTTTAACTCACTATGTTCTATAGGACTGAAGTTTGCCTTCATTCATTTGGACCTTTGCTCTTCTCATTGGATATCACTTTTGGAATCTCATCAGAATAAAATATGGGAAACTATTGTATCTGTGCCTAGATATACCCCACCTTTGTTTGGGTAGAGTCAGGGATAACTGATAGGAGTATTGATAAGAGCAGCAATTCATCTAAACTTGCTTGTCTGTTGGCTGTCTTTTAAATACATAGACTAAAGATGCCCATCAACCATTACAAACTTTTTATTTTTTATTTATTTATTTATTTTGTCCAATACACAATGAGGGTTTTTAGTGGGTATATATCTATATACACATAGTAAAATACATGATGAAGGTTATAGAGGAGATACTCATAGTAAAATATATCTAATAAATAATAGAAAAGAAAATATAGTAATAGAATATATCAATGAAAGAATAGAAGAAGAGATATAGGAATAGAAGAAAGATACTTCTGGTGAAGTATCTTTGGACATTTTCAAGGGTGTTAATGTCTGAGATGCGATATGGGTTCCAAACAGATGAGCTGTATTCGAGGATGGGTCTGGCAAAAGTTTTGTAAGCTCTGGTAAGTAGTGTGAAATTGCCAGAGCAGAAGCTACGTAGGATTAGGTTTACAACTTTTGAAGCCTTCTTGGCTATATTGTTGCAGTGGGCTTTGGCACTTAAATCTTTTGTTATTAGTATACCAAGGTCTTTAACCGAGTGGGCATTATCTGTGATAATTTGATTATTCAGTTCGTATTTGGAGTTCAGATTCTTCTTCCCAATGTGTAGGACAGAGCATTTGCTAGTTGAGATTTGGAGTTGCCATGTGTTAGACCACTCAGAAACAGCGTCAAGGTCTTTTTGGAGAGTAGTCATTGAGGACCTTGTCAATCTTCATCCATACCCGCAAATGAAACAATAAAGAAGATATTGATTGCTCAATTCAAATAGCCCTACCTGGCTTGGTAGACAACAAGATGTCCTGTGTCTTCTTTTAATGAACTATTTCCACTGTAGTGCAAATTTACACCTGCCATTGCTTTAACAAATGCAGTTGTCCATATCAACAATACCTGAAAGGAGAGTTTAAAACATCCCCCATAGCATTTCTGCCAGTGTGGAACAAATGTGGTTGCAAATATTTCCATCCCGGTTTTATTTCTGCAGAACGCATGAATTTTTAAAATTGCCTCTCTTGCAGATAGAATTCACTAGACCAATTATTACAAAACCATTTCCTGTGATTGTTGTCCCTTGCTAAAGGATGAAATGATAACGGCCAATGGTCTGAGGCCAAATGGTGAAAGATTTTTTTCCAAATCAACATCTGTAACAAGACCATGAAAAAATGCACATAATGTTGTTATTTTCATTTTAAAAGTCCCCTGGGTTCTTTTATTCATTGTCTCATTCATTTATTACATTCAATTTTAATATTCTAACTTGAATTTGTTGTGGAATTAATGCTATAAAAATAAAATAATTTGCCTCAATGGCTGCCTTTAACCCCTTTCGGTTTTTCTCTTCTGTTTCTGAATGCCTGTTAAGTATAGAAGGCACAGCACAACACAATTGCTTAGTAAGTAGTGAAACAAAGAAATAGCTTAAATAGCTTACTTAAAAAGAATTACGAATAGAATCTATAGCCAGTTGATAATGGCTTTCCTTGGCACTATCTATATTAATTCTCTCTCTACAAATAGAATGTAGGAGATGACCAGGCTGAGAATGAGGGAAGGGTCAAATGTATCACCAGTTATGAGTCCCTTTGGGCTCACAAATGATCTAAATCCAGCCCACCTTGAATTCCTTCTACTATTATCTCCCGCTAATTTCTCTTTGGCTGTTAGTAGTTCAGATTCTTATAGAATGCTTAAGCTTATAATAAGTCTTCATACCCATTCAAACTGTATTGCTCTCCTGATTTTCCTGGAAATTCTTCTCCAATTCTTAGAGAGTGTATTGACAAGAATCCTCCCAGCCATGGATTCTGAACTTTCCTTACATCTTTCTTTTGTAAGCTCAATTTTTCCGCTTCGTATGGAAAATAAGCTGGGAGAAGGTTTCTGACATTGGCATGCTTTGATTGGCCATTACATCATCCAATCATCACATCCTATGATCACAAAACTTGATTTGGGAAGACAATTAACAGTTTCTAAATGTGGAAAAGTGTTGGTTCCCTAAATCAGTTTTCCCTGGCTGCCTATCAAAGATATAAGTCCTGAGAATTCGGCAGCCAACTGAGAATTCCAGAACTTAAAAAGGACTCTACAATTCTAGGACATCTGAATGGATTTCAGACCAGGAAAGATGTACAAAATGTTGGTGCATTAAAGCTCCCTGACATCCTAGTACTAGGTATATCAAATAAGAAATATAAAAAAGATATATATTATTTAATAGTTCATATATTAGTAGCAGCTAGGATAGCCTTTGCTCAAAAATGGAAGGAATCTGAGATTCCAAAAGAAACAGACATACTTAAAAAAAGTTTTAGAATGTGCCGAGCTCGACATGATGACAAGAAGGTTAAACAATCAAGAAGAATCAGAATTCTATGATGTATGGCAAAAGGTATATACTTGGTGGGAAATAAAGAAAAAGGGATAACCTTGTTGTTATACTACTTTAAATATATCTGAAACTAGTAGTCTTCTTGTATTAGATGGTGATTATTTACAATATAAATGTAAATTCCTTTTTTCTTCTTCTCTTATCTTCTTTATTCTACTTTGATTTAAGTCATAATTTAAGAATGTCTATATACCGTATGTTTTTATAAATTTTAGATGTGTTTTTTCCTTTACTTATTATGTCATAATTAATACTTTTACACACTTTATAGATGTTGTTAAACAACGATAAGATGTTTCCTTTCCCCCCCCTTTTTTAATATAAAGATGACTTCTATCTTGAGCGGAGTGATTGTAGCTCCACTATCAGTGTTCCCTCTAATTTGTTTTTTTTTGGGGGGGGCGGAAAAGTATAGTTTCTGAGCGGCAGTCCCTTTGGGACTGGGCGGCACAGAAATAATAAACAAACAAACAAACAAACAAACAAACAAACAAACAAATAAAAAACCCACCCTGTTTTGCCTCAGAGAATTTCAAAATAAAATACTGTACTGTGTGTCTATAACAGTGAGCTCATAATAGGGCAACTCTATCAATATCAAAATGCCACTTAAATAGTTGAGCTAGTTTCAAACTAGATTTTGATTTTCTTTCTCTCTTCCTTACTCCCATTCTTTTCCTTCCTCTCTTTTTTCTATCTGTTTCTCTCTCTTCCTCTCTCTCTCCTTCCCTCTCACTCTTTCCCTCTCGGCTTCTGGGCAGGTTTGGAAAACTCTGAGTTGATGATGATTTTTAAGTGAGCGATTACTCAGTGCTCAGCTTAGAGGGAACTATGTCCACTATATGTTAGATTCCTTTCCTTCACCTATCTTATATATTCTCTTCCTTTCATATATCCTCTCCTCTAAGTTCACTTTCACCCTCTTTTATATTATCACATGTCTATTTTTCTTCCTATGTATTTGTATATTGGACAAATGAATAAATAAAATAAATAAAAATGTGGTGTGTGTCATGTTTGTCTATGCAAATCAATAAAAATATTTTTTTTAAACCTAAAAACCCCACAATTCCCTGACATCCATTATCTATCTCTGATTTTGTTCAAATTCTCTACTTTTTACTGATCATTATTGACTGCTGGATGCCTTCCTGAGCCACTGGTGGGAAGCCTGCAAAACTGCATTAAATTGATCCATTTATCTGGAATGAAAGAATTTAGAAATGTAATTACTTTCTTGGGTCTGTTTAATAATAATAACCAATTGGAGGAAAAAATGAAAATGACCCCAAATTTCACCATTAGGGCATTTAGGAATAGCTCACATCATTTCAAGGGAGAGGGTTCCTTGTGTCTATTAGCCTTTCTCTTAATAGCCTTACTGTTAATTAAATCATGCCTGAAGGTGTGAAACTGTCAAAGAAGCTGCTTCTTCTGAATAAAACATTAGGTAGGAGCAGAACATATTCTCTGGTGAAAGAGCAAACTGCTGAAGCCTCCAATTGAATTGTTGGAAGCGCTGATAAGAAAATAGTCTTGTCACCAATTATGGAGTTTGCGTTGCATTTTAAACTTGTAGCCCTGCGTGGAATTCGCTTTTGCAACCTCACTGCTGCGTAACCAGTCCCTAGCACAGGATGCGATGAAATAACACATCTGCATGGAACGCTTGATACTGGACGGTAACAAGGGTCTTGGGGTTTGTCCTTGTAATTCATATCGCATTTAGCAGCTACAGAACGGTTAGGGGATTTCTCATTTTGACAGTAATGGTCTTGCACACAAATGCACTGAATGGTGAAATCCCCCTTTTGTTCAATTGTCTCTGATTCTTGGAGAGTGCACGAACAACTCAATCAATCAGAATAGAGCTGGAAAGGACCTTGGAGGTCTTCTAGTCCAACTTCCTGCTCCAGTAGAAGACTCTGAACCGTTTCAGACAAGTAGCTGTCCAGTCTTTTCTTAAAAACCTCCATTGATGAAGCACCCACAAGCTGTTCCACTGGTTAATTGTTCTCACTACAGGTATTAGGAAGTTTCTTCTTAGTTCCAGGTTTATTTTATTCATTTATTCATTTATTCATTTGTCCAATACACAAATACACAGGAAGAAAAACAGACATGTGATAATATAAAAGAGGGTGAAAGTGAACTGAGAGGAGAGGATATATGAAAGGAAGATAATATATAAGATAGGTGAAAGAAAGGAAAGACAATTGGACAGGGGACGAAAGGCACTCCAGTGCACTTATGTACACCCCTTACTGTCCTCTTAGGAACCTGGAGAGGTCAATCATGGAGAGTCTAAGGGAGAAGTGTTGGGGGTTAGTGGTTGACACAATTGAGTCAGGTAATGAGTTCCACGCTTCGATAACTCGATTGTTGAAATCATATTTTTTACAGTCAAGTTTGGTGCGGTTCGTATTAAGTTTGAATCTGTTGCATGCTCTTGTGTTATTGCGGTTGAAGCTGAAGTAGCCATTGACTGGTAGGACGTTGCAGCATATGATCTTGTGGGCAATACTCAAATCGTGTTTTAGGCGCTGTAGTTCTAGGCTTTCAAGGCCCAGGATTGTTAGTCTATTTTTGTAGGATATTCTGTTTCGAGTGGATGAGGTTGCTTCTCTCCTTGATTTATTTCCACCTATTGTTTCTTCTGGTGTTCTGCCTTCTGGTGTTTTGGAAAATAATAAGTCCCTGCAGTTTTCTTGGCAGGTTTTTTCAGAAGTGATTTGTCATTGCCTCTTTCCTAGGGCTGAAGGAAAGCTCATCAGCCCAAGATTATCCAGCTGACTTCATGCCCATGGTAGGAGTAGAACCAGGGGTGGGTTACTGCCCAGATTTTGGGGGGGGGGCAAAGTGGGGTAGTGAAAATGGAGCTCCACCCCAGAACACCCAATTTGCACTGAAAGATGTTGAAAGAAAATGCAGGGTGTCCTGTATAAGCCACGCCCACAGTGTGGTAGCCCTTCAACTGAGTAGAACGCACAGTTTCCAATTTGATGTCTTAACCACAATGCCAAAGTGACTTACCTTACTTCCAAAATTTATAAGCTGGCAAGTCTCCTGAATGGCATCCTGTTCTAACTTGCCACTTTGCTGGCACCATGAACATTGGATGCAGGAAATCTTGATTGGTCAGAGCCATCATCTGATGATATTATAGGACCAATAGTGAAAGATAAACAAGGCAAAGATAGCAAGAAAAGAGTTTTCCAGTTCTTCAGACCAATGAAGAATGAGTGAGACATACCTGAAAAAGTCCATTAAGGTGTCATGGAGTGTAACCTGACCCTTTCAAAATTGTTAGTGGAAAATTCTTCTTGCACATATCTCAAGAATTTGCTCATATTTCACCTTGGGACATCAGAAATTTAATTTGGATTTATCACTAGCAGTGTGACTGTTTTGACATCAGCTGGTTTCAGCACAAGATTATTTATTATAGTACATAACATAGGAAATATACTCTCCCTGCAGTGGATACACAGACTAGAGTGACTTTTTAATTTATGAGGGATAATTCAGGTTTACTAAACTTCATCCCTTGGGAAGCCATTTATGCTTTCTGAGGGAGTTTTAGAGGGGCTTTAAAAGTATTCTGTTACTCTGAGTTTCTAGGTCTGTTGTTATTAGACTTTCAGTTAATTAATTTATTGTTGCCTGTTTTCCTGGTTCTTTTCTCTAAGGAGACTTTCCTCACCTTTTATCCCCACAACAACATCACAGTGTCAGGCTGAACTGAGAAAGAGTCAATGACCCAGAATCAGACTGGGAAATTTGTGTTGGAATGGGGATCTTAAGTTGAGTCTCATTGATCCTAATCCAATATCAGAACTATTATACGCATAGAAACACATATTTTCTCTCTACTTGTGTATAACTTAAACAACTTAAGATAGTAGGGGGAGGGGTGTTGTGTGTTAGACACACACACACACTCTCTCTCTCTTTGTGTGCACATGTGTGCATGCATGCATACCTTTGAGTAATTGTTGACCCATGATAACTGTATGGACATGTCCCTGAAACTTTCTGAGCAATATTTTCAGAAGTGGTTTGCCATTGCATCAGAGAGTGACTGGCCCAAAGTCACTTTAGGCTTCATTCATTCATTCATTCATTCATTCATTCATTCATTCATTCATTTATTGGATTTGTATGCCACCCCTCTCCGAAGACTCGGGGCGGCTAGCAGCAATAACAAGACAGTATACAATAATAATCCAATACTAAAAACAATTAAAAACCCATTATTATAAAAACCAAGCATACATACAGACATACCATGCATAAAATTGTAAGGGCCTAGGGGGAAAGAGTATCTCAATTCCCCCATGCCTGGCGGCAGAGGTGGGTTTTAAGCAACTTACGAAAGGCAAGGAGGGTGGGGGCAATTCTAATCTCTGGGGGGAGTTGGTTCCAGAGGGCCGGGGCCACCACAGAGAAGGCTCTTCCCCTGGGTCCCGCCAAGCAGCATTGTTTGGTTGATGGGACTCAGAGAAGACCCACTCTGTGGGACCTAACTGGTCGCTGGGATTCGTGCAGCAGAAGGCGGTCCCTGAGATATTCTGGTCCGGTGCCATGAAGGGCTTTATAGGTCATAACCAACACTTTGAATTGTGACCGGAAACTGATCGGCAACCAATGCAGACTGCAGAGTGTTGGTGTAACATGGGCATATTTGGGAAAGCCTAAAGCAAGACAAGAACTCGTAGTCTCTCTGTTTCTAGCCTGGTTCCTTAACCACGAGAAAAGATATATTTGCATTCTAGCCCATAAACTAGGGATGGTTTTCACTTACCTTCCCTACTGGTTCGCAAATGTCAGCATGTGCATGCCCGCGCTCGCTTCGCTCATATGGGCTACCTTCAGAAATGTTCAAAGCCTCCAATGCATGCGCTTTACTCACCAATGAGCCTTCCATGCATATGCCCGGCCTCACAAACATGCACAAATAGGATAGAGCTGGGTCGGGTGGGCGGGACCAACCACGATTTCCATTAGCGGTTCAGGTGAACTGGTCCAAACTGGCTGAATACCACCTCTAACATAAACACATAATATTCACATGTGGGATGGCATCCTTTTTCATTTTATATTCCTGGCTGAATGAATCTTTTGGAGGCAGATAGATGCCAGCCTGAATTATCTCTTAGGACACACACTCACAGTCTTCAGATGTTCCTCAGACAGCTGCATCTCCGCATGATGAATTTAAAGAGATAATCGCAGTTTGTCAGCAAAGCATTTCTGGAACCCTAGATCTTAGACCTTCTCCATTACAAATGTTGAAACTCCCCACCTCTTTACCCACAAATCCTCACTTATATACTGTCTGGGTGTGGTCAACTGTTTTCTAGAGATATTCAATGTCTACACTTTCTTTCATAGAAATATCACCTTCTAGAACCTTTCCCATAAAGATATTCCTGCCTGCTTTGTGACCTCCTGACCTGGGCATCTAATAGGGGCTCCTGATCCCCAATGTCTCCCTCCTTCTCTGAGTCAGACATTACCATCATTGGGGTTTCTACAATCTCTGGTGTTTCCTCAGGTTTTGCAGGTTCCAATTCTCCCTCACTCTCACTCTCTGACTCAGTTGTCAAGAACATTGGCCTAGGGTACCAAGATGGACCCAGTTCATCCTCCTCAGAATCTGTGACGAACTGAGCTGGTCATGGATCACTCACAACAGATATGTCCTGAGTAATATTGTAGAGTTTCTTGATGCTTCCATTTCCATTTCTAAAAACAGGCAAGGCTTGTGCCCATGAATTTAGGGTGAATATTTCTCTAAGCTGGCCCTGCTTCTTTCACCCTTGCTCCAAAATCCATGAAGGAAGTGAAATGGAACTTTGACCTCAGCGCTCATTCTGAGATAATGGCTGGCAAAATCACTGCTTATTGTTGTGGCTAGCTCTGGCCCTGCCCCAAGGACTGTGGATGTGGGGGAGACATCCACATGCTGCAGGCCTGTTTTGCCCCCGGTGGAATCTGCTGATGAAGGCTCCTCTGACCAAGAAGACATGAGTGACAGGGAGGAGGAGAGTGGGGCAGACAGCTCAGAAGGAGATCAATTATCTAGCTCCTCCTTGGATTCAGAACAAGAGTTAATGATACAGCCACGCATGCGGAGAGCGATGCATAGGCAGCAACAACTGAGAGAGTATTATCAAAGAAAATGAGGCCACCTGTGGTTGGGTGGGGCTGTGGTAATTAGTGAGGCTGCTATAAATAGCAGCCTGTGGGTTTGGCTATTGTGGAGGATTATTTGATTGTTGTGTTTCGTGACTGCTTTACTGACTTTGACTTTTTGTGTGCTGATTTTTCCCCGCTTTGAAACTAAACCAGAGCAAAGTGTGTTTCACTTTGTGAAAGAAGAAGGACTGTGAATTGCCTCACAGCTGCAAGCTAAGTATCACAGAACTGATAAGGGACTTGTATAAATTACCAGTTTGTTTGGAGACGAGTGCTCTTCGCTATACCAAAAGAGGGCTTGGTTTAAGTGAATTTTCATTATAAAGAACATTGTTTTGAATTTTCAAACGTGTGTGTGTCTGAAATTTGTACCTGTGAATTTTTGGGAGGATTCTACCAGAGAGCCCGACAGAACACTTATTGTGGGTCTTTTTGCATCCAAAATATTCTGGGGACTATCCTCTAGTACATAATCATTTTTTAGTCTAAGGTCATCCTCTTGGGCGTGATTGATGTCAGTGAAGAATATTCTAGTTTTCCGCTATCTTCCCCAGAACAGCTTCTGTGCCTTTGGTTGAAGATATCATATCCAGCAGATTGAGAATTCAGAGACTTCTGCCAGGAATGTTGCAGTGACTAAGGTCTTGAACCTTGTCCACAAAATATCTGAGTCAATACGTGCCTGTCTGAAATGGAGTGAGGGACTTGGCACAGTGGTTGTTTCAGTATTCCTTCTGCCTGTGTGCTCTTCTGTCTTTCCAAACATCTTTTAAACCTCAGCAGTAGAGAATTATTTTCCCCCAACTCTGGTATCTGGTACAAGTTAGCTCATCCATGACATTCACTGTTAAAAGAGGGTAGGGGGGAAAATCTATTTCACACAGCTTGGCCCAGCTCTACAATCAACCTTTCAGAGAATGCTTTTTTTTTTTTAGCTATGAAGAAAGCTGAGTCAAAACATCACAGAAAGAAGGCAGATGCTGTTTTCGAGGAGAAAAGGTTCAACTGCAAACTAACATTTTGGGTCTAGGAAAAAGAATATCAGCGTATTATATAGGCACTGTCCTATTACAGATCTTGAAGCCAAGTTGAAGTGTTGTTTCTTAATGGCTGCTTTCTCCATGAAAATATAAACTCTTGTGATGGTTGGAAAAAAGCTGCTTCATCTCTCATAATGCTCTCTGCTGTGGTAAAGGAGCCCCTGCAAGTTTCAAGGCCTTTGAGACAGTGCTCCCCAAGGACATTCACTGTTACCGTCCCACCGAAGTAGTACCTATTTATATACTTGCATTTGCCTGCTTTTGAACTGCTAGCTTGGCATCAGACCAGAATATCTCCGGGACCATCTTCTGCCGCACGAATCCCAGCGACCAGTTAGGTCCCACAGAGTTGGCCTTCTCCGGGTCCCGTCGACTAAACAATGTTGTTTGGCGGGACCCAGGGGAAGAGCCTTCTCTGTGGTGGCCCCAACCCTCTGGAACCAACTCCCCCCAGATATCAGAGTTGCCCCCACCCTCCTTGCCTTGCGTAAGCTCCTTAAAACCCACCTCTGTCATCAGGCAGGGGGAATTGAGATATTCCCTCCCCCCTAGGCTTATAAAATTTATGCATGGTATGTCTGTATGTATGATTGGTTTCTTAAATTGGGGTTTTTTACATTACTTTTAATATTAGATTTGTTCATATTGTCTTTTTATTGTTGTTAGCCGCCCTGAGTCTACGGAGAGGGGCGGCATATAAATCTAACAAACAAACAAACGAACAAGCAAGCAAGCAACCAAGCAAGCAAGCAAGCAAGCAAGCAAGCAAGCAAGCAAGCAACCAAGCAACCAAGCAAGCAAACAAACAAACAAACAAACAAACAAACAAACAACTAAACAAACAAACAAACAACCAAATAACCAACCAACCAACCAAACAAACAAACTCACCCTGTCTCTCGGAGCTTGGGTCTTGAACCTGGATTGCTGGTTTTCCAGCTGACAAGCCCAACATCTTAAATGCTGAGCTACCAGGCTGCCACTTCTCTGCCCTGGATTATATCTGAAATAGACAGGAATCTCTGTTCTTCCTTATTAGCTGCAGCCTTGTGGCTCTAGGATGGGTAGAAAATAGATACAGCTAGTCCTCAACTTACAGTTATAACAGAGCCTGCCATTTACAGCTGTAAGTAATGATGGCCATGAGATAGGCCATCACATGAGCATCCTGATTTTACAACCTTTTGTGCGGTGATCATTAGGTGAGTAAAGCAGTTATAAAGCAAATGTGGTGATCATTAAAATATGCTGTGATTGTTAAGCAAATCCATTGTTTGCTATTGTTTGCATTCTGCCGAAACCTGAAAGTTAAATTTGTATGCTGCCCCGAGTCTACGGAGAGGGGCGGCATACAAATCTAATAAATAATAATAATATTAATAAAATATTAATATTATTAATAAAATAATAATAAATACTGTTTTTTGACAAAAATGTCATAAATTGAAATCACATGACCATGGGATATTGCAAATGGCCATAAACGTGGGCCAGCTGCCGAGCACCCAAAATACAATCGCATGAAAAATTCTCAGTTGTTTATTAAAACTATTAATAAACATTCTATAAAATAAAAGAGAATAAAAACGTCAAATGATTTTGTAAAATGAAAAAAAAAAGATTTTGTATAAAATATTTTCATATATTACGGAGTGATATAAGCAGTGATGGGCTCCTACGGGAAAGGTCAGGAACGCTGTTCCGGTAGCAAAATTTGGAGCTCCACCCCAGAGCACCCAATTTGCACTGAAAGATGTTGAAACAAAATGCATAAGCCACGCCCACGGTGTGGTAGTAAAAAATTTGGTAGCCCATCACTGGATATAAGCAGTGGTGGATAGTAAATAATTTTGGTATTGGTTTGCGCTTGTGCTTGCGCTCATGTGCAATGCTTCTGTGCATTTGATCAATTTCTGGTCACAATTCAAAGTGTTGGTTATGACCTATAAAGCCCTTCATTGGCATCGGACCAGAATATCTCCGGGACCGCCTTCTGCCGCACGAATCCCAGCGGCCGATTAGGTCCCACAGAGTTGGCCTTCTCCGGGTCCCGTCAACTAAACAATGTCATTTGGCGGGACCCAGGAGAATAGCCTTTTCTGTGGTGGCCCTGACCCTCTGGAACCAGCTCCCCCCAGATATCAGAGTTGCCCCCACCCTCCTTGCCTTTCGCAAGCTCCTTAAAACCCACCTCTGTCGTCAGGCATGGGGGAATTGAAATTTTCCCTCCCCCCTAGGCTTATAGAATTTATACATGGTATGCTAGCATGTATGATTGGTTCTTTAAATTGGATTTTTAAAGATTATTTTTAATATTAGATTTGTTCACATTGTCTTTTTTATTGTTGTTAGCCGCCCCGAGTCTTCGGAGAGAGGCGGCATACAAATCTAATAAATGAATGAATGAATGAATGAATGAATGAATAAATAAATAAATAAATAAATAAATAAATAAATAAATAAATAAATAAATAAATAAATGTCTTTGGTGGGTGGGTGGAGCGTCCCACTACTAGCACTACTGGTTTGAAGAACTGGTCCATACCAGGAGCACCCACCACTGGATATAAGCTTCCATACATCAATCTTCATACAAACAATGCAAGTTCTCATATCAGTGAACAAAGAAATATATCCGTAAGGATCAGGGCCACCGATAGACCGGTATTACTGGGAGTGGCATCACGGGCACGGCCAAATTGGAAAATGGGGGGGGGCAGCGCCCGCCAAAAACTCTCCAACCCCGATTGAGACAAACTCTGCCTCTGTGGAGCTTCTCCAACTGCGGCCCACACCTTCTTCCCACCCCCGCGAGGAAAGAAGGCAGGGAGGCCGGCAGACAGGCAAGGAGCCCCGATGGCAGCCACGGAAGGAGGAATGACCGCGGTGTTGGCTCGGCCCTCCGGAACCCAAGCCGTGCTGCTGGGGAAGCGGAATTGGTGAAGTCGGGAGAGGGCTGAGGATTGCAAGGGCAAGAGAGCAGCGCCTTTCGGCCTCTGGAAGTGCTGGGCCAGGGGTTCGGGGGGGCCATGAACACTGCCCGCCGCCAGGAGCCAATGGCTTCTTTTAGGCTTACTCGAATTCCTACTGCTGGCGCTGGGAGCAGGTAAGCGCGTGTGGGTGGCGGGGTGGGAAGGGCAAGGCGTGAGGGGGAGGCAAGTGGAGAAGCGGAGAGAGAGAGAAGTGGACCAAAAGAAAGAAAAGGGAAAGAGAGGGAGGGAAAGAGAAATGGAGAGGAAGGAAGGAGGGAGGGGAGGGAGGGAGAGAAGGAAGGAAGAGAAAGGAGGGTAGAAAGAGAGGGAGAGAGAGAGAGGAGAGAAAGGAAGAGGAGAGATAGAAAGGAAGAGAGAGAAAGAAAGAGGGATAGAAAGAGAGAGAGTGAGAGATATTCAGTGAGCCTTTCTTTGAAGTTGCCTTTCTTTCTTTCTTTCTTTCTTTCTCTCTTTCTTTCTCTTTCTCTCTTGCTCTCTTGCTCTTTCATTCTTTTTTCTTTCTCTTGCTTTCTTTCTTTCTCTTGCTTTCTCTCCTTCCTTCCCTCCTTCCATTTCTTTCATTCCCCCCCTCTATTTTTATTTCTCTTTCATTCTCTTTCTTTCTCTCTCTCTTTCTTGCTTTCTTTCTTGCTCTTTTTCTTTCTCTCTTTTACCTTCCCTTCCTCTATTTCTTCTTTTCTTTCTCCTTCCTACCTTCTTCCCTCCCTCCCTTCCTTCAGTCCTTCCTCTCTTACTCTCCCCTTTCATAAGTTTCCTTGCTTCCTTCCTCTGTTCCTGTCCCTTCCCCCTTTCTTTCTTTCTTTCTTTCTTTCCTTCCTTCCTTCCCTCCCTCCATTTCTTGCTTTCCTTCTCCTTCCTCCCTTCTTTCCTCCCTCATTCCCTTCTTTCACTCCGTCCTCTCTTACTCTCCCCTTTCACACCTTTCCTTGCTTCCTTTGCACCCTTCCTCTGTTCCTGTCCCTTCCCTCTTTCCTTCCTTCCTTCCTTCCCACCCTCCATCCATTCATTCACCCATTCCTCTCTTGATCGCCCCTTTTACCATTCCTCCCTCCCTCCCTCCCTCCTTCCTTCATAGCTCACCCTCGCCTTTCTTCCCTTCCTTCCAGATGGGAGTGCCCCCTCAAGACACCCACCTGACTGCTGGTACCCTGCTTTTTCTCTCCCCTCGTCCTTTCCAGCTCCTCGCCGGTGGCTGCCGGGTGTGGGATCCCCCTCCCCTCTCCCCTCACTAGAAAGCACATGGTTTTGTCAACAAGGCCTCTTCCAAGAAGGGAGAAGTGCCAAGGAGCCATAAATAAGCCTCGCTCTGCCTGACCGATGCCAGGAGGATCTTTCTTTCCCTCGTCGCTCCCGCTTCTTTCTTTCTCCTGGACGAGTCCACACAATCGGCTTAACCCAGTTCCTGAAATAGCCTATGGCAGTGCTTCCCAACCTTGACAACTTGAAGATATCTGGACTTCAACTCCCAGAATTCCCCAGCCAGCGTTTGCTGGCTGGGGAATTCTGGGAGTTGAAGTCCAGATATCTTCAAGTTGCCAAGGTTGGGAAACACTGGCCTATGAGACCGCCTCGCTTGGCGTGAAGCGGGAAATGATCCCCGGGGGATGGAGTGGCTTGGCGACTTAAAATAGTTTTAAAATGGCGGGGGGGGGGGGCAGACACTTAGGCTGTATGGGGCCACAAAATTCCTGATGGTGGCCCTGGTAAGGATCATCAAAAACATAGCACAGAGGAGGATTCACACATGAAAGAGCAGAGCCGTTCAGGGGGAAAGGTAAAGAGCCAAAAAAACCAGAATGTGGTGTCAAAAGTAATGCAATATGGTTTTTCACAAATACCACTTGATAATAGCTAGGAAACTGCAACTGTTTTATGTCAGCACATCTCATAAACGGTGCTTCCTGGAAATGCTTTATCACCTTCAAGTTGAAATAGCTACATGGGTTGCTGCTTATTAATTTATTAATTGGATTTATATGCCACCCCTCTCTGGCTTATAAATCCAATTAATAAATTAATAACCAGCAACCCACATAGCTATTTCAACATGAAGGTGTTGAAGCATTTCCAGGTTAGTTTTTAAAACAGGTTCAGATTATCACAACAGGCCTGGACAAGTTGGGGGAACCTCAGTTAGCAATAGCAATTGAATTTAGGCTTAGATGCTTCTTAGTGCTTTGCAGCCCTCTTTCTGTTGACCCAACAATTTGGGACCTCATTTTACTGACCTCAGAAGGATGGAAGGCTGAGTCAACCTTGAGCCAGTCAGGATCAAACTCCTGGCAGTTGGCAGAATTAGCCTGCAATACTACATTCTAAACATGGGGCTACCACAGCTCTAGGTGCAGTTAGGTCCATTACAGAGTAAGCTGTATTTAAAATTGAGGCTAGTCTTTTTCTCATTATGTTTTAGGAAAGTTCCTAATCCTTGTAGAGTTTTATATTGCCTGTGTTGTGGACTATATGAAGGCTTCTGCCTGTCTAGCTGTCAAGTTATCCATCAAGTGTGAAATGACTTAGATATCCTTCAGTAAAGTCATTCATCTTTATGAGCGAGATGGAGAGATAAGCCTATTCACCTCAACACAACTGAGATGTCATGTCAGGCCCTATTGGCCAAAATACTTCCAGTGTGGGCAGCTTGAACGTTGTTTGCAAACCTTTGATGTGTGAAATTTTGAGTGAGTAATCTAAGGAGACAAGCAAGACCATCTGTACACTGGTTGCCAAAAGAGATGTTGCAGGACTGCCTGAAGTACTGAAGATACCTAGCCTGGATAAACTTTGGCAAACGCCAAGAGGGCTGCAAGATGGCTGCCTTTGAAAAAAAGGTGAAATCTTCAGGGGTTATGTTGACAAATTATTATTATTATTTATTGGATTTGTATGCCGCCCCTCTCCGCAGACTCGGGGCGGCTAACAACAATGATAAAAAACAACATGTAACAAACCAATTTAATCAAACAACTAAAAACCCTTATTATAAAAACCAAACATACACACAAACATACCATACATAACTTGTAATGGCCTAGGGGAAGGAATATCCTAACTCCCCCATGCCTGGCGACAAAGGTGGGTCTTGAGTAATTTGCAAAAGACAAGGAGGGTGGGGGCCGTTCTAATCTCTGGGGGGGGAGTTGATTCCAGAGGGCTGGGGCCGCCACAGAGAAGGCTCTTCCCCTGGGGCCCGCCAAATGACATTGTTTGGTTGACGGGACCTGGAGAAGGCCAACTCTGTGGGTCCTGATCGGCTGCTGGGATTCGTGCGGTAGAAGGCGGTTCCAGATGTATTCTGGCCCAATGCCATGTAGGGCTTTAAAGGTCATTACCAACACTTTGAATTGTGACTGGAAACCGATCAGCAGCCAGTGCAGGCCGCAGAGTGTTACAGAAATGTGGGCAAATCTAGGAAGCCCCACGATGGCTCTCGCGGCCGCATTCTGCAGGATCTGAAGTTTCCGAACACTTTTCAAAGGTAGCCCCATGTAGAGAGCGTTGCAGTAATCGAGCCTCGAGGTGATGAGGGCATGAGTGACTGTGAGCAATGACTCCCTGTCCAATAAAACTATAAAATAGTTTTAAAATAATTGTGTGCCTCTTTGGAAGATGAAAAAGGACTTACAAAGATGGGACAAACTGCATTTATTGGGTAGAATTTCAGGAATTAAGATTAACATTTTACCAAAGATGGTTTTTTTATTCCAGACATTACCAATACTTGATACTGATAACCCATTTAAACAATGGCAAAGACTGCCTTTGCTAGGGGTGTGGGATTGTTTGTATCCTTGGGCATTCTGACATTCATTCAGCTTGACACAGTTTAGAGTTGAAGTGGGAATGGAGCCCTCAATCAATACAGAATTCCTAACTAATGAGTCAACTACATTCCAACACCTGGCTGATGGGGGGTGGGGAGGAGAGATGTCGCCAAGCAACAAGCTTCCAACCTGGTTGGACAATGTGACAGTTGTTTTGGAACCTTGAGAAATGGAAACTTACATTGGGGTGGAAATCTTGGGAATTTTAGTACTGGCTTTTCATCAGTAGTGCCAAGATGGTGTATCTTAATAATTTTGTTCTTTGAGGAAAAGCCATGCCTCAGAGTTTTATTTGTATTGGATGCATTACTTGGAGCCTGACATGAGGGATATTTCCAAGTTTATATGACAAGGGGGAAAAAAAGCAAGAATTAGATACAAACTATTGCAAGATGCTAAGAAAAGAGGGGGTTTGGGTTTACCAGATTTGAAATTGTATTTTGATGCATGCTGTCTGATCTGGTTAAAAGAGTGGGAGAACCTCCAGAATAACAGACTACTTGATTTAGAGGGTGTTCTGTCGGGCTCTCTGGTAGAATCCTCCCAAAAATTCACAAGTACAAATTTCAGACACACACACGTTTGAAAATTCAAATCAATGTTCTTTATAATGAAAATTCACTTAAACCAAGCCCTCTTTTGGTATAGCAAAGAGCACTTGTCTCCAAACAAACTGGTAATTGGCACAAGTCCCTTATCAGTTCTGTGATACTTAGCTTGCAGCTGTAAGGCAATTCCCAGTCCTTCTTCTTTCACAAAGTGAAACACCCTTTGCTCTGGTTTAGTTTCAAAGAGGGGAAAAATCAGCACACAAAGGTCAAAGTCAGCAAAGCAGTCACGAAACACAACGATCAGATAATCCTCCACAATGGCCAAACCCACAGGCTGTTATTTATAGCAGCCTCGCTAATTACTACAACCCCACCCAACTACAGGTGGCCTCATTTTCTTTGATAATAATCTCTCAGTTGTTGTTGCCTATGCATCGCTCTCCACATGCGTGGCTGTATCATTAACTCTTGTTCTGAATCCAAGGAGGAGCTAGATAATTGATCTCCTTCTGAGCTGTCTGCCCCACTCTCCTCCTCCCTGTCACTCATGTCTTCTTGGTCAGAGGAGCCTTCATCAGCAGATTCCACCGGGGGCAAAACATGCCTGCAGCATGTGGATGTCTCCTCCACATCCACAGTCCTTGGGGCAGGAGCTGGGCCAGAGCTAACCACAACAGAGGGTCATGATTTAAGGTTTGGATGGCATGGATACAGTTAAAGTTAAAGTTAATATTGATTTCAATAATAATTTGGCTAGATGTGCCATACAAAGGAGAGTTTGGAATAAATTTAAAACAAGTTTCAAGTTTCTCCATGAAGTTGCCTCTTTGGGTGCATCCGCAGGAAATCTTTTTAAAGTAAAGAAATAGTCAAGTTAGACTGGTAGATGTACAGTAAACTAATAGGTTTAAATATCTTTATGGGAAAGGTTCTAAGTTCCGGTGACCCTACACTAAAGTTGAGGGAATAGCTTGAATTAGAAGATTATGCTCACCATTGCTTTAGATATCAACAATTGAAAGGTTTAAACTAAATAAAAAGAGTTATGGGTTTGATTTTGTTAAAAATGAATTGGAAATCTTACCATGTGGTGGTGATGAACACACTGTATTATTCCTAAGATTTATGAAATGTTACTGACATTTCCAACTGAATTTGCAAAGTGAATATGTAAAAGATTGTATGATTCATTGGGCAAGGAACTTAAATATAATGTGATTCTTGAACAATGAGAAAATATGTGGATGAAAGGTCTACAATTTTCACTTAAATATAATTTAAAAGAAAATTTCTGTATGATGATGCGTCGCTGAAATTTAACACTGAATAAGTTATCTAGAACGTATAAAGTTATTTCAAAAGATTGTTGGAAATGTAAAGACAAAGAAAGAATGTTTTATCATTTATGTTGGTCATGTGACAAAGCAAATAAACTTTGGAGCAGGATTCATATTTTAATACAGAAAATTCTTAAATAATACTTTGTTTTACTGCAATAGTCAGAAGTCAACACTTTTTTTTCTCCTTCTCCCCCCATCACTTCTCTTTCCCCTTCTTCCCCTCACTGTGTCTTCCTATTTGCCTTTGTACTTTTGTGTTTTATTCTATAATCTAATAAAATGTTTAAAGAGAAAAGAAATCTTCTGGCATGAAAGTGCTTGACCAGAGGTTCAGGACAGACCCCTCAATTTTATCCTATGGCAATTACTGCAGAAGACTCCTGTCTTCCCACGGTGGAGTCTGAAGCAAAGTGAGGAAAAGAACCAGGGCTGCTCCCCGGATTTTCTAGAAAAGAAGTGAACATCCGGCTTCATAAGAATCTTCAAGGGGATGTTTCATTTCATCTTCATCAAATCAAAGTATCCTTTGAAGTTTCCTACTATCCACATGCATATCTGTCTTTGTTAATGGACAAATTCAGAGCTTCCCCTCTACTGCCTCAGCTTTAGATAATATAAAACATTGTGCCAGCCTTCCAAATAACATCCAAGAAATAAATTAGAGTCCAAATCTTGGTCTTCTTCCAAGTTCCAAATTATTAACAGAGTCATGTTGGCTATGAACAGTAGTCAACCTGATACTAACTTTTCCTACAGTTCCCCACCCAGGTTAAGGTTCATCCCTCATCCCCACATCCACAAGTTCATCACGTGGACCAGTCTGGTTGTCTGCACATCGATGGACCTCCTCCATACTTCCGCCAGTGCTGAAGAAAAGATGGCCTTGAATCTTAAAGAAGGAATTTGTTGTGGCTTGTATCTTTCCCCCCTCATGCAACCATCCCTCCCAATTCCCACGGCACTACTCTAATTTTGACCGGCGAAAGTCTCTAACTCAAATGATTGAATGTATACAAACAAGCAAACGAACAAACATAATAATAATAATAATAATAATAATAATAATAATAATAATAATAATAATAAAAGATAAAGTAAGATAAATGAAGCCGAAGAAGCTTTTTGGACGAGAAGCAAAATCAGAAAGTCCAGTTGCCTCTTGAAAAAAGCACCTCTGGGACAACCTTGACCTGGATGACTGAGAATCCCCATAGACAAGATAAATGAAATAAAAAAGATAAATGGCCAACACAGGCAAAACTGTCTTTGAACAGTGAGGGAATTACTTATTGTAACTTATTATTATAATAAGGCAGTTTCCGTGCTGTAGCCGGGCCTGAATCCAGACTGTTGAGGGCCTAGATAATCGGCTTCTTCCAAGGACTGCTAGAGTTGAGTGCCACCACCTTCTTAACAGCCTTCCCCATAAAGGGAAGGTTGGAGACTGGACGATAGTTGTTGAGAATGGCTGGGTCCAGGGAAGGATTCTTGAGGAGGGGGCACACAAGTGCCTCCTTGTAGGGAGCTGGAAAGGACCCCCTCCCCAAAGAACCACTGACAATCTCCTGGACCCAGCTCCCTGTCACCTCCCTGCTGGCCGAAACCAGCCAGGAGGGACACGGATCCAACAAACAGGTGGCAGAACTCACAGCTCCAATGGCCTTGTCCATTTCATCAGGTGTTACCAGGTCAAACTCCTCCTAGACAGATGGACAAGGACGGGCCCCAGTCACCTCAACTGACTTGTTGTCAGTTGACACTGCTGTCCAATTGGAGTAAAGGTTCATCCAAATCTGAGCGATTTTATCAGCAAAAAACAAGTTAAACTCCTTGGCACTACCCTGCAAGGGCTCCCCAACTCCCCGCTGGTTAAGAAGGGAGCGGGTTACCCTGAACAGGACGGCCGGGTGGGATTCCGCTGATGCAATCAAGGCGGCATGATATGTGCATCTTGCTGCCTTGAGTGCCACTTTGTAAGTCTTAATATGAGCTCTTACAAGTGTTCGGTCAGATTCAGATTTACTGTTCCTCCACCGCCTCTCTAGACATCTCTTCTGGCATTTCAACACCTGGAGTTCCCCGATTTATTTATTTGTTTGTTTGTTTGTTTCTATCTATCTCTCTATCTCTCTATCTATCTATCTATCTATCTATCTATCTATCTATCTATCTATCTATCTATCTATCTATCTATTTATTGTTAGAGTTGAAAGGGACCATGAAGGCCATCAAGTTCAACCCCCTGCCCAAGCAGGAACCCTATAGCACGCCAGTCAAGTGGCAGTTCAATCTTCTGTTGGAGTTCACAACGTCCCCTGGTAGGTTGTTCCATTGGTTGTTCCATATCAAGGAGCCCTCTGGGGTCTAGTGCCAAAGAGAGGTCTCAATGACGCAATCCAGTCCAGAGCCTTTGCTGCAGCCTTATTCCAGGCCACAGCAAGAGACTCTGCCGAACTGTGGTTGAGTGAATCCGGTAGAAGCCCAAGTACCCTCTGAAAGCCCTCTGGGTCCATCAGACGCCTGGGGTGGAACCACCTAGTCGGTTCCGTATAAGTATAAACATGGTGATGAGCATAGGAAATGAGTACAAATAATTGGAGACAGTAGGATAGGGATGGTAGGCACGCTGATATGCTTATGCATGTGTCCTTCTATCTATCTATCTATCTATCTATCTATCTATCTATCTATCTATCTATCTATCTATCTATCTATCTATCTATCTATCTATCATCTATCTATCTATCTATCTATCTATCTATCTATCTATCTATCCATCCCTCTATCTATCTACCTAGCTACCTACCTATTCTCTCTCTCCCCCCCCCTCTCTCTCACACATTCTTGCCAGACCCACCAGCCCCTCTCCCAAGGTCAAACATTAATAAACAAGATTGTGGAAGTTCAAACTTTCTGACATTTTGCAGAGAATTACCGCTTCATATACCAGATTAGATATTTGACAATCTAAATGAGCAATAAGTGAATTAATATATCAATTGAACAATAATGGAGCCATGATATAGCTCTGCTTAACTCTCCCTCAAGATTTTTTGTAAAATGCCCGTGGACATTGAAGCAGATCCTTTGATTACTTTTTGAAGATCAAGTGGATCATATAGTATATGCTGGCTGATCCCCCTATCTTAATTGAAAGGAAAACACATATAAAGTAACATTCATGTTTGTTTAAGGGCCTTTTTAGAGGGTATTTTGTTTACTCACAAAATCTTCAGAAACTTCAAATATTTACTAAGCTATCCAGAGCCATTACAAAAATAGCTAACTTCGAATATGGCATATTGTCAAAACATAATTACAGCTTTCTCATCACACAGCAATGTATGGTGGGAACGAAACTGAAATCAAAGTTTGTCTCAAACCAATTCTCAGAAATAAGCAAACTCTACCACTTGACCCCATTATTCCTTTTTCTGATCAAGACTGATTGCTTCAGCTTGATTTTCTCTTTACTTCTCCATTAAGTGTGTGTTGATAGACTAAAGGGATATTTAGCTTGGTTTCTTTAAGATATTGCATGTAGTAACAGATGCACTCTGGGTAATGTAGTCCATAACATGAGATGTCATCTGTATATTCTTATGGCCATTGAGCTATACCTAGGCATTTGGGTAATTGTACCATGTTCTCCAACAGCCATTTTTAAGTCTTAACAAAGGACCATGCAACTGCTTGCAGATGGGTGAAATGAACCTTTTTTCACCTACGTGTAATGGGACAGATTATGGATATAAAATCTGATGAATTTCATCTCTTAGTAAGCCTACGATATGGAGATACCAGACAATAAATGTAATCTGTATGATTTATCCAGCAGTGGGCTTCCAGCCAGAACACTAAATTGGGCTCGCCGCTGGGGCTCGTGAATGCTTTTGGGTCCAGCGCGATTTTGCTTTTGCACCTGTGGAGGTACCAAAATCATGCATGGAGATGCAGGTACGCCCGTGTTTCAGCATGTGTGAAAACAAAAAAACCTTGCTGAAACATGGGCGCATCTGCGGCTCTGTGTGTGATTTTGATACCTCCACAGGTGCAGAAGTAAAATTATGCTGGCCCTGCAAGCACTCATGAGCCGTGGTGGTGAGCCCAATTTAGCATTCCGGCTAGAAGCTGTTCTGTCTGGGTCACTCCGGAAGCTATGACCAACCCAAAAAGATAAGCCAGACACACCAGTTGAATCCAAACACAGTTTTATAATGATAAAGAGAAAAGAAGCCAACAGAAAATGTCCTTACAAGTCAGGAAAGCACTGGAACTCCAAATAGATACACAAAGGCATAAACACAGGATCCTCACTGCCAAACGAGGCTATTGCTAACATACACCAACCTTCCACGGGTCTTCAAGATTGCTGGGCCACGAGCCAGGAACAAAAACGCTGAGAGAAAAGGCAGATAACAGCAAATCCACTTTGATAACACTCCACGCTGCCAAAAGAGTTTGCCTGCCTTATAAACCCTTCCCTGCTAATGAGGAGCACACCCAACCCCCTGGTGTTCCTCATTCACCACTGATAATATCTATTCAGTTGCTGCCTCCTTTGATCTATGCGTCTCTGTTGCATACTAATGATAGCTTGTGCTTCGTCATCCAATGACTCCAAGGACTCCAAAGAATCCAAGCTACTTGCTTGAGAGAGCTCTTCCCCAGGGCGCCCAGGCCTTTCTTCCTTGTCACGTTCCTGACTGTAATCTCCCCTGTCTGACTGCCCAGAACTCTCCTCTTCGCTCTCAGCCTCCCCTGGGCATGGAGCCAGCAGAGATGCAGCTGGTCTTTGCTCTGACTCAGGCTGAACCACAACAGAAGCTCACCCTTGGATTTACCCATTTGCATGGAGTTTTAACTGACTAAGAAAAAAATTTCTAAGCTTGGACCAGAACAAAGTGGTTTGGTCAGTTTTTGCTCATTGGTTTTGGAAGCGACCTGTTTATTTGGAAACTGTTCTGTTTGCCATAGTGACTGGTCAAGAGGACCACTGATCTTGCAAATAGCAAAGGCATTTAGGCTTATTTATCACCCCATAGCACTTCACAGCACTCTCAAAATGGTTTATAATGTAGAAACATTATTTGCATATCGCCCCAACACTCTGGGTCCTCATTTTGCTATCCTCAGAAGAATGGAAGTTTGAATCAACTTTGAGCTTTGTCAGGCTCGAACTCCAGGCTGTGGGCAGAGTTTGCTTTCAAATGCTGAAGGTGCCATAGTCTTCCGGCAAACCACTGTTCTGAAGTCCTACCATTTCTGTATGTGGTGCTAAGATTAATCCGCTGCTCTGTTCTCCACCACCCACCCCATTCTTATCCCTAGCATAATAATCAAGGGCTTTCTTTCCTTCTGATGCCAGGCATTTATTTCAACACCTCTCCCCTTTGCTTTAATGAAAGTATCAGTATCTGTTTTCAGCACATTGTCTCCTTAGGATAAGTTGCTTGGAAGGCAGGAGCTACTTAGCCAGAGTCTATTTTTCATCCTAGCACAAACATGAGATGCCACTACGGTAGTACTCTTTTACTTATTCTTCCCATTGGCAGTGCATTAGGGCTCTTCTACAATACCAGCTAACTGTACTGGATGATACTTAATGGACCTCAATCTAGCCAAATACAGAACAGCTGGCATCTATGTTTACCCATCCTACTTCTGAAGTAGTGCTTTTTACCTTCTTCCATCCATGCCGTCTGTTTGCAGTGTCTTGCATCAAAGTAAATTTAGTTGGGGAAACTTGCCTTGCTTCTAATGGGTGTCCTGAGGCTTCCAGAGGCTGGTTTCTTGTCTGGAATTGGATTCTTGATTTTTAGGGCCATTTGCCTTTTAGCAGAAGAGTTATGACTGCTAAAGTTATAAGCCAGAGGCATCTCTCTCACTTTGCTTGCCAAACCTAGCAGCCCGGCCTAGCTCAGGCTGCTGAAGTTTGGAGCTATGACAATAGACATGTGGAATACATATTGGGGTGGGAAGGAATAGCTCCTTCCCCACTGAGCTTTCTGAGACTGGAGAATCATCAGGGAATTTGAGAAGCAGCGACCCGGTAAGCTACTATGCCAGGTCAGAATAGCAATAGCATTTAGCACTATGAAACCTATATACCACTTCATAATGCTTTTACAGCCCTCTCTAAGACGTTTGCAGAATCAGCATACTGCCCCCAACAATCTGGGTCCTCATTTTACCCATCTCGGAAGGATGTAAGGCTAAGTCAACCTTGAGCCGGTGGTGAGATTTGAACTGCTAAACTACAGCTAGCAATTAGCTGAAGTAGCCTGCAGTGCTGCACTCTAATCACCGTGCCACCCCGGCACTGCGTCACCCCACCACCCTGGAAGCCTAGAACTACAGTGCCTAAAACATGATCTGAGTATTGCCCACAAGATCATATGCTGCAATGTCCTACCGGTCAATGACTACTTCAGCTTCAACCGCAATAACACAAGAGCACGCAACAGACTCAAACTTAATACGAACCGCTCCAAACTTGACTGTAAAAAATATGATTTCAACAATCGAATTATCAATGTGTGGAACTTATTACGGGACTCAATTGTGTCAACCCCTAACCCCCAACACTTCTCCCTTAGACTCTCCACGATTGACCTCTCCAGGTTCCTAAGAGGCCAGTAAGGGGTGTACATAAGTGCACTGCTGTGCCTTTCGTCCCCTGTCCAATTGTCTTTCCTTTCTTTCACCTATCTTATACATTCTCTTCCTTTCACATATCCTCTCCTCTAAGTTCACTTTCACCTTCTTTTATATTATCACATTTCTTCCTATGTATTTGTGTATTGGACAAATGAGTAAGTAAGTAAGTAAGTAAGTAAGTAAGTAAGTAAGTAAGTAAGTAAGTAAGTAAGTAAGTAAGTAAGTAAGTGTTGGATAGTTATACTTTTGATACTGTCCATTGGTCTTCCACCATTTTCTGGTGATGGTTGGGGAGGAAGGAGGTTCAGTGGTGGTATGGTGGGTAAGAATTAATACCTGCCCCATTTCTCTCCCTTTTGTTAAGGTGATCAGACATCCCGGTTTTGGCGGGACAGTCCTGATTTTTAATACTTTGTCCTGTGTCTCACAGGATTTTTAAAAAGTCCCGATTTTTCTTTCTCTGGATGGCTCAGAGAGAATAAAGCATTTCCTTTCTCTGGGCGCTGGGAGAAGCTTCCTCCTCCCAGCGCCCAGAGAAAGAAAACACTTTATTCACTCTGGGCAGTCTAGAGTGAATTAAGTCCAAGCTATGGGTTGCTTTGCGCATGCCCAGCAGAGAGAGAGAGAGAGAGAGAGCGAGAGAGAGAGAGATATATCAGAGGGTTGGAGAAGGGACCGAGCACACACCTCTCTGGCATTGGGAGGAAAGAGTGCTGCTTCCAGTATAAGAAGCAGCCTGAAAGAAGAACAGGCAAGCCACTTTGCTCTCTTCCTTTGTTTTACTGTTTTTATGCTTTTCAAAAATGGAAAAGATAATAAACTGATAGAAGTGCTGAACTGGAAAGCAATACACAAAAACAAACGTTGAGGTAAAAATCTGTAGAGATTTTTCAATCGTCCGTCGTCTGTCCTCCCCAACCCCCATGGTGTCCCGCTTTACCGAAGTTATAATCTACCTATAAAATACCTTTTGCGGAAAGTGGGGAGGGAGAATTGGTATTCCTCCGTCTCCTGGTCCTCGAAATCTGTGACATAGACCGAACATCATCATCATCATCATCATCATCATCATCTTCATCTTCATCTTCATCTTCATCTTCCCCTTCCCCTTCCCCTTCACCTTCACCTTCACCTTCATCTTCATCTTCATCACTTATTAGACTTGTATGCCGCCCTTCTCCGGACATGGACTACTCACAACAGGAAACATGTCTCCTCTCCTTAAATTTCTTTTCCCTCCTTCTGCCACCCAGAACAAGTCAGATTGAGTAATGAGAGTAGGGAGAAAAGTACCTTGGTGCTGTCTGAGCTTGATTGTGAGCGTTGATGATGTTACTTAGTTTGGGTAATGAAACACCTGCATGAAAACAACCAAGCTCAGAGAGCATCAAGGAGCCCTCATTTCAACCTTGAAAGATATATATTCTCCTTTATTTAGGCCACATATTTTTATCTTCCCTGCTTCAAGAGTGGCAGGAGAAGAACTGGGAGAGAAGTATCAGAGAGCAGCTCTGTTGATGCATGGAACCATCCCATTGTGGGATTAGATGGCTCATCGCAAGAGGTGGGCACCAAAGAAAGTGTTTTCCACTTCCCTTTCTTCTCATGCTTGTCCAGGGAATGGGACACGAGAGGAACATTTTTTGAAGCTGCCTCACTTTTTCCTCCCAGCCTCCGCACTAGAGAAAAGGCCTTAATTTCTGCCATGAAAACAGCCCTCAATCTCCTCACAACCTTTTATTTACTTTTATTTATTTATTTTGTCCAATACACAATACATATAGAAGAGAATAGACATGAGGTAATATATATAAAGAAAAAATATAAAAATAGAGGAGAAGATATATGAAAGGAAGAAAATATACATGATAAGTGAGAGAAAGGAAAGACAATTGGACAGGGGACGAAAGGCACACCAGTGCACTTATGTACGCTCCTTACTGGCCTCTTAGGAACCTGGAGTGGTCAATCATGGAGAGTCTAAGGGAGAAATGTTGGGGGTTAGGGGTTGACACAATTGAGTCCAGTAATGAGTTCCACGCTTTGATAACTCGATTGTTGAAATCATATTTTTTACAGTCAAGTTTGGAGCGGTTCGTATTAAGTTTGAATCTGTTGCGTGCTCTTGTGTTGTTGCGGTTGAAGCTGAAGTAGTCATTGACCGGTAGGACGTTGCAGCATATGATCTTGTGGGCAATACTCAAATCGTGTTTTAGGCGCCGTAGGTCTAGGCTTTCTAGGCCCAGGATTGTTAGTCTATTTTCGTAGGATATTCTGTTTCGAGTGGAGGAATGAAGGGCTCTTCTGGTGAAATATCTTTGGACATTTTCAAGGGTGTTGATGTCTGAGATGCGATATGGGTTACAGACAGATGAGCAGTAGTCTAGGATGGGTCTGGCAAAAGTTTTGTAGGCTCTTGTGAGTAGTGTGAGATTGCCTGAGCAGAAGCTTTTTGCAGAGAAATGCTAGCACGTCCAAGAACAATAGTTTTTAGCATGTTGTGTCTCTTTGGGATTCTAGCATGAGACATTTGTTGAACATTTTAAGCTGCTACATGTATAAGTCTTCGGAGAGGGGCGGCATACAAATCTAATAAATAGATAGATAGATAGATAGATAGATAGATAGATAGATAGATAGATAGATAATAAAAAGATAAAGTGATTGGCTATCACTTTCTTCTTTCTGTTGTGTGACAAAATTAACAATCGCCTAAAGAAAAAAAAACTCCCCTCCCCCAATTTGGGGGTGGTAGGGTTGACTGATGAGGATAAGGAATAGCCTAAAAGTCAGACTGATGAGGATAAACACATGAGGACAAATTAATCACACGGGGAAATATTAAGGAGAAGAAAGCATCAGCAGAGACCCTCTTCTTAGCTTCTTAACAAAGATATTGATGCGGAAAAGAATTGAATCGGTTTGTTCTCAGGAACTGGGCTTCATGAGATTTATTTCAGTGCGCAGATGGTTTCCTGCATTTCAGCTATATTGGATGTGTTTTTTCCCCCTCCTCTGCCACCCAAAGCACATATGATGGAGTGAACAGAACTGTCCCCTAATCGCCACATTGCTGCTTTCTCACAATATCCACGTGTCTTGAATGGAAATCAGAAAGCAGAAGAACAGGCCTCGAGGCTATGCCTGCCAGATAGGGCTTGTGCTCCCAAATCCCTCCCTTGGTATCTTCCAGGCTCCTCGCTTTAAATGAATATAGGGTTTTTAAAAAGCTGTTTCAAATGGCAAAGAAACAGGCTGCAGGCGAAGCAATAAGGCACCAGCTTTGGGTGTGATCTTCTCATTTCTGAGAATAGTACCCTCTCAATAAAGAAACAGCAGGGGCAACACTGCAGTTCTTTGTTTGGGTGGTGGGGTGGCGGTGGTTCTCTGTCCAGCGAACAGCAAAAACAAACTGGGTTTGTAAGATGTGTTCTGGGATGCTGTTGCTGAGAGTGGGAGGCAACCTCTGTCTGCTCCAGGAAAGTGTATTGATAGTAGCGGCCCCACAGTTACTCCAAGCACTTTAACAGACTATCTATCTATCTATCTATCTATCTATCTATCTATCTATCTATCTATCTATCTATCTATCTATCTATCTATCTCTATCTATCTATCTATCTATCTATCTATCTATCTATCTATCTATCTATCTATCTATCTATCTATCTATCTATCTATCCATCCATCCATCCATCCATCCATCCATCCATCCACCCACCCACCCACCCACCCACCCACCCACCCACCCACCCACCCACCCACATATTTATTTATTTGTTTGTTTGTTTGTTTGTTTGTTTATTTGTTTGTTTGTTTGTTTGTTTGTTTTCCACCCTTCTCCAGTGGACTCAGAGTTGGAAGGGACCTTGCAGGTTGTAATGTCCTGGCTGGTCACTAGAGGGCAGTTGAAATAGCGGGAGTTTCTAGCATGGGATTGGTCACTGAGTTCTTGGTTACACTATAAATAGGAGCTGTCACTGTTCGGCAGCTTCATTCCTGTCACAAAGTGTTCGTTCTTGTCATTTTATCCACCCTGGAAGGATGGAAAGCTGAGTCAACCTTGAGCCAACGAGACTCAAACTGCTGAACTGCTGGGAACCCGCAGTCAGCAGAAGTAGCCTGCAATACTTCATTCTAACCACTGCGCCACCACAACTCTTTTTATCTGGAGCTTTCACAGATCCTCCAGAGTCTACCTTTGTTGTTGATCAAGGGTTAACTCCTCCTCCTCCTCTTCCTCCCCCCCTCCTCCTTCCTTCTATTTCAGTCCTGATGTTTGACATCTCCCCACCTCTTTACAGCCCCACAGATCAACTTACAGAGTTCTATTGCCCTTTCCCATAGGCTAAATATCTCTGGAGATTGTCAATCATCCAGGTCATGGCCGTTCCAAAGGTGCTTTTCCTAAGTGTAATAACTCTCAAAGCAAGGTTGAATCAAGCAACCTTTGCTAACAGGACAAGGAAGTCAATTCAGTCAAGAAGCAATGGAGTATTGAGAACTCTATACAACGACAGTTCTCCTATTTACACAATCTAGCCCAGCAACAGGGCAGTTTTACAAAGATACATTTTAATCACCAAAAGAAGGCAACCAATCAACATGCAATAAACAAATCTGAACTTTTGACTTTTACCCTGTCTGGGTAGGTCACCCAGGCAAATATCTAACACTAAGGATAACTGGACTTACTGGCTTTTATCTTTGAAAAGGTTTTGTTTCTCATCCAAGAACTAATAAAGAAGCTTCTTGGATGAGAAGTGCATCATTTTCAAAGAAAAAAAGGAAGTCCAGCCTTTTAGAAAATCACTTTTGGATTCCCCCTAGTCTTGTGGCGCTAGACCTATGGATGCGCGGTCCCATTGGTTCCTCTTCCACATTCCTGTGCACACATGTGCACCAATCAGCTGGCCTTCACTCACGTGGGAGCACTGTAACCTGGAAGGGCAATGTTCCAGTGCACGTGTTCGATTGCCAGCATTCTGGCCAGCTGTTTGTTGGGTGTGCATTTGTGCTGGAAACTGTAAGTTTTGGTGCCGGGATACATATGCATGCTGGAATGCTACTGTTCCAGGTTTCAGCACTCCTGCACATGCAAAGGCCAGCGAGGTGCGCAGTCCAAGCAGGATGGTTTTGCACACAAGTTGGCACATGGTGATATAAAAGGTTAGCCATCACTGTCCTACCCTGATCTAAGACTTTTACCTACCTTTTAAGCACAATCATTGATGCCTTTAGATATTGCCACTTGGGAAAGCAGGGGGCTTTTCCAGTTTTCCACTCTCTTCTCCACCCCTATTTTTTTTTTAAAGTATCTTGTTGTCCCATTATCTTAAGAAGCCTAGAAGCTCAATTGTCACATCCAGCATCCCAGATCATATGCCTATCAATCAACCTACCCCCTACGTGGAATGAATGGATGACTTGGCTGATTGTTTGGTATTTATGCTTCATTTAATTCATTCTGTTGCTTTTCCTCCTGCAGTTCCAAATCAACCCCTCATTTTTTCCCCTCTCCACCACAGGACTGTGCTTTTCCTGACAGTAGATCAGATCTTTCAGTTTCTTTGATATCCTGCCCTTTTATTTATAACTTTTTGAGATTGTTTTGGGATATAAAGAATCCAAATGTATCCTATGCTTTTCTTGAAGGGGGGAAAAATGGAAGCATGAAATGATCTGTTTTTCTAATACTCAGGTTTTATGCCTACTATTATTGTCATAAAGATTTTAAGATTATTATTAATATTTTAATAATAACAACAACAACAACAATAATAATAATATTAACAACAACAACAACAATAATAATAATAAAAAGATCTCAGCGGACATTTGAAAACCATCACTATTTTTATTTTATTTTTATTTTTATTTTTATTTTTATTTTTATTTTTATTTTTATTTTTATTTTTATTTTTATTTTTATTTTTATTTTTATTTTTATTTTTATTTTTATTTTTATTTTTATTTTTATTTTTATTTTTATTTTTATTTTTATTTTTATTTTTATTTTTATTTTTATTTTTATTTTTATTTTTATTTTTATTTTTATTTTTATTTTTATTTTTATTTTTATTTTTATTTTTATTTTTATTTTTATTTTTATTTTTATTTTTATTTTTATTTTTATTTTTATTTTTATTTTTATTTTTATTTTTATTTTTATTTTTATTTTTATTTTTATTTTTATTTTTATTTTTATTTTTATTGCTATTGCTATTGCTATTGCTATTGCTATTGCTATTCACACTGGGTGCTGTGCCAAAAGACCTCAGCCAGCATTTGAAAACCATAAACATTGACAAAATCATGATCTGTCAGTTGCAAAAGGCCACCGTACTTGGATCTTCATGCATCATACGAAATTGCATCACATAGTCCTAAATGCTTAGGAAGTGTTTGACTTGTGTTACTGTGATATGAAATCAAGAATATAAATAGCTTTTGCTGTGTATTGTTGTTGTTTTTGTGACAATATTATTATTATTATTGTTGTTGTTGTTGTTGTTGTTGTTATTATTATTATTATTATTATTATTATTATTATTATTATTATTATATTTCTATCTATCCCATAGAAAGCTCAGAAAAAGCAAACTCTGGGCTTCTCTTCTCCTCTGCAGTTTGATTTTTATCTCCTGATGGAAAAGATAGAAGTGAAATTGAAAACCTAGAGAAAACAGCTAGAGATCAGAGGTGATTGATTCTGTATTTTAGGAAAGGGCTGCATTTTATTATCAAAACTTTTCCCCTCCCAAAGCAGTTCCAATAACAAGAAATGTGGACTTTGAACACCTTTTGTATATTTGGGGATATCTTTTTTTTAAACAATGGTGATAAAATAAGTCTGCCTAGTCTGGTATCCTTAGAAAATTGGTCAATTTCTGGTCTCTATTGTATCTGTTAGTCTCCCACCATACAATAATTGGGATGAAAGAAATAGGAGACAGTAGCCATGATTGCAATTATAGCTGTAACAAAAAAAAATCACCGGGTGTGAACAGCTCCCGTTCCACCCAGTATCAGTTCTCTCTGTATACACCAGTTTTTCTGAGAATGCCATAAAAGCTGATCTGAGCAAGAATGGGTGAAGTAGACTTCATAACAATAAGCAGACACAGGTTTTGTTAAATCAGAGGCATATGCCGTCCATGAGTCCTCATCGGGGTTGAAGAAAGGCAAAGCGTGCGGCATTGCTGAAGCCATCTCTGGAATGCGAAGGCTCGAACCCCTCATCGCCACTGTTAAATCAGAGGCTGGAGGCTGAGGAAGAGGGTAACAGCTCTTTATTCAATCATCAGGAACATTAAAAGTGACCAGCTCGCAGGCAGGTAGTGACTTAAAGACAAGTGGCCAAAACCGCACCTTATATACTTTATTACCAGCGCTGGGGATTGGTGACAATGTTTCAAGACTTCGCGCCGGGGCTTCCTATTGGTTGCACCCGGCGATTCCTTATTGGTCGTGCCTCGGCTTCCCATTGGTTGCGCTTGCGGGCTTCTCATTGGTCGCGCCTGCTCCAATCAGCGATCACCTTTATTCTAACAACTTGCAAACATAACAGGTTTACTTAAAAGGTTACCCTCACACATATGTGCTAGTCGTTCCCAACTCTAGGGGGCGGTATTCCGAAGAGTTGGCACTATCCGAAGACATCTCTGTGGTCATGTGGCCGGCATGACTACACATCAAAGGAGCATGGAACGCTGTTACCTTTTCACCAAAGGTGGTCCCTATTTTTCTACTTGCATTTTTACATGATTTCAAACTGCTAGGCTGGCAGAAGCTGGAACCAGTACCAGGAGCTTATTCTGTTATACAGCACTAGGGATTCGAACTGCTGAAAACTGCCAACCTTTCTGATCAACAATCTCTGCATCTTAGCCACTGAGCCAAAACCATGTCCCGTGACTAAAGTCTTAAGGGAATGCATTTATGGGTTAGGCAAAGCCTAGCACCTTGTAAGCTACATCTTACCAGAAGGAAACTTAAAAGATTGTGTGTTTTGTTTCTGTGTTCTTGTAAAGTGATGCAAAAGGATCAGTGATGGGCTCCTATGCGTACGGTCAAGTACGCATGAACCGGTAGAAAATTTTTGATTTTTTTTCTTTTTTTACCTTCTGGGCTCTGGGTATGTTTTTCCTATTGCAGTAAATGAGGTTGAATCTATGTAATTGTAGAAGAGTTGTGCATGTGTGTACGTGTATATATACATACAAATACAGTTTATATAGTAGATAATGTATATTTTTGTGTGCCTGTGTGTAATATGTATGTACACATATGCCATATATACATAGAATTAAACAGTATATTTTGGACGTTCAGTAATAGTAAATAGATAGGAAAATTGTATCTCTTTGAGGCGAGGAGAGGCCAGGCGCCCTAACCCAAGCCCTTGACGTGAGTGATGTCAAGTTGGCCACCTTTAAGCCAGTCACATGACCTTTAAGCCATCCCCGGTCACGATCGTCAAGCCACTCCCACCTGGTCACATGGCAGGCAAGTCACACCCACAAAATAAGCCACGCCCACGGTGTGGTAGTAAAATTTTTTGCAGCCCTTCACTGAAAAGGATCCTCAGATTAGCGATCATCGTGTCAAACTTGCTGTGTCACCTTGATGTCATGTGACATATTACAAGGTTTTTGCCTTCACAGAGCTGAGGCGGGCGTGGCCTGTGCATGACACATCTGGCCCATGGGCCTGCAGTGTGACACCCTTGCCTTAGATGAAGAGCAAGCGGAGTAATAGACAACAGGATGCGGAGGGATTCTTAATTCTCTATATACATCCTACTGGTGTGGTCAGTAGGTTGCAACAATTGATAGACACATGCCATCAAGTTGTTTAGATTCCTAGAAACCACATAGCTGGATTTTTTTCCTTGTCAAGTAAATTGTGTGGTGCTGCTGAATTTACATCCTCCCTACTCCATCCCAAAGTTGGAATTGTTGAGGCTGCACTTATGGAAGAGGAATCCAGACTGAGAAGATTGCTAGTGTAATTTACCAGGTCACCTCCCAAGTCTGGATGGGGGAAACAGGCCAACCTAAATAGATCAGTGAGAGGAGGCTAATAAAATGTTAATAAACACAATAGTTCTTAAACTCTTTCAAGCTAATGTGGCGAGCTATATCTTGTGGCAATTAATTTCATATATTAATTAGGCCACCTAGAACACTCTATTTTATTATGCCATTCTTAATCAATTCCATTGGACATCCCTGGATTACAATATTAGGGGAAAGGAGGAAATACTTCTTGCTTAATTTCTTGAGTTCATCATTTTACAAACCTTCATTGTGGTTGGCAGCATTCCAAATACTTCCACATTGACAGTTTCAAGTAAGAATCAAAAAGTAAATGATCAGGGGGGCCACAAGTAATTTAGCTGGGCAAAACTTCATGTCTGATATAAGCCATTTACCTGGTTGAAATTGCTTTTTAAATGGGAAAAAAACGCCACAGCATAGATTGTGGATATACTGCAATAGTAATGGGAATGTCTTGACAGTCATTTAAATATTCTGTCTAGACCAATGGTTCCCTGTACCCACTGTTGTTTATGTGATTTATTTTTCTATGGTAACTCTTGTTATCCCTATGTGATTTAGCTAAAATAACCTCTTAAGTCTGCAACTTTAGAATTCCTGCAACCAAACATATATTTTAAAATAAATGGCTGTTAATGGAAATGGGAGAGGGAGTGAAATGGGGGATGGGAAGACAAAGTACGCTTAAACATTGGTCCTTAAAATTGAATTCCTTATAATGACCAATTAGGAGAAACAGTTTGGAGACCTTGATAGACTCATTGCCATTGGAAGAGGAAGAAACAAAGAGTGTCAGCAAACAATCAGGACTATATCTTAAATTGCAGAATATGTTTATTCAAGCATATACACAAGAAACTGATGAACTAATGATCAGCACTAACCTGATGAGGGTCAAAGGAATTTATGGATTTGGAATGTTTGTGACAATGTAAGGACTCTCAGCTGATGACATATTTAACTCCATCTCCAACTCTTATTTATTATTTATTATTACTTATTTATTGGATTTGTATGCCGCCCCTCTCCGCAGACTCGGGGCGGCTAACAACAATGATAAAAAACAACATGTAACAATCCAATTTAATAAAACAACTAAAAACCCTTATTATAAAAACCAAACATACACACAAACATACCATACATAACTTGTAATCGCCTAGGGGAAGGAATATCCTAACTCCCCCCTGCCTGGCGACAAAGGTGGGTCTTGAGAAATTTGCGAAAGACAAGGAGGGTGGGGGCCGTTTTAATCTCTGGGGGGGAGTTGATTCCAGGGGGACGGGGCCGCCACAGAGAAGGTTCTTCCCCTGGGGCCCGCCAAACAACATTGCCTGCTCTTCTTCTATATAGATATAGTAATCAATCCAGAAGATTATGAAATGTCATACCAAAGATTTCCATAAGGAGATATTAAGCAAGGAATGGGGAACCATTCTGGGAGGCTGTTGTATGGAGGAACAAAGGCCATACTACATGGAGTAAAGAATATTTAACTATCGAATATAGGAAGTCTCTAATGCAAGGCCAGGCCTTTCTCAGGTTTTCCTATATTACAAAATGCAGAATGTAAAGATTTATGCTTGATGTTTAAATAACCTAACCCTGCTTTTGGAAGTGTCCAACCTCAAAACCTTATCAATTTTCTGCAAACTCAGTTAGAAGAAGCTCTAGGAATAGATTTTTTTTTTTTTTTTTAAAAAATGGAGTTCAAGAGCTTTATAATTTATCAGGCCTCAGAATTCCTATTTACCTGCAGGGGGATCTTCTTCAATATATATGTTAATATATATTTCTCCAGTGCTTGGGCTGGCAGAAAAGATTGCCAGCCAAAATTGCTCTGCCTGTTGACTGAAACACTATTCTGCTCCAGTGAAGCGACCACTGCCAGATGCTCTCTTTAGAGATTCAAGGAAGGGCACGCTAAGAAAAGCAATCAGGACGTTCCCTGGTTTTATTTCCTTTCCCACCAATAGTGGAAAAATATGGGATGGGGATGAGGTAGAGGCAGGAGGCGAGTTTAACCAATAACTAATAAAAGGGGCGAGTACAAATGCACTAGAGTGCCTTCCGTCCCCTGTCCTATTGCTTTCCTATATCTCCTATACCTTTCTTCTATTCCTATATCTCTTCTTCTATTCTTTCATTGATATGTTCTATTACTTTATCTTCTTTTCTATTATTTCTTAGATATATTTTACTATGAGTATCTCCTGTATAACCTTCATCATGTATTTTTCTATGTGTATATAGATATATACCCACTAAAACCCTCATTGTGTATTGGACAAAATAAATAAATAAAATAAATAAATAAATAAAATAAATAAATAAATAAACTATACCATGTGTTCAGATATCTAGCATAATCTGGTATAGGTAGTCCTCAACTTGCAACAGTTCTGCAGCCATTCTGGTGGGAAAGGGGCCTGGAGGCATCCCTCAGTTTATAACCCTTTTCCTGGTTTCTGTCCATCCTGTGCTTTGATTTACCTTCCTGGGAATATAAGGAGGGGAGGGCCATCTGTTTTGTCTCAGCTGTGAAGCCTCCAGCAAAACAATGCCTGAGAACAACTTCTTATCGCCTTCTCAGCCTGTGGTTCTCCAAACATCTCCACACCTGTGGATTGGCTTATTAAACACTGGGACTGAGGGGAGTAAAACTCTCTACCAGTTTTAATCTAACAAAATTGTGTGGGGATTTTTAGGTCTTGCTTTCCTTGTCTTGCTATCATTTTCCTTTCAATAAAAGTTTCCTTTTGAAATTGAAGCTCTTATGCTAAGTGCTTCAAGAATTCTACTTTCCTGATCAGAGAGGAAAGGCAAGTCCTTACAAATTCACTTAGTGATCGTTCAAAGTTACAACAGCACTGAAAAAAACTTACAACCATTTTTCACACTTATGATTGCAGCATCCCCATAGTCATATGATTTACATTTGGATCAATGGTGGGTTCCTGCCAGTTCCTACCAGTGCACACCACGATCCTGGGTCTATCCTGGGTCTTGAAAGCTTAGAACTGCAGCACCTAAAACAAGATTTAAGTATTGCCCACAAGATCATATGCTGCAACGTCCTTCCGGTCAACGACTACTTCAGCTTCAACTGCAACAACACAAGAGCACACAACAGATTCAAACTTAATATTAATCGCTCCAAACTTGACTGTAAAAAATATGACTTTAACAATCGAGTTGTCGAAGCGTGGAACTCATTACCGGACTCAATAGTGTCAACTCCCAACCCCCAACACTTCTCCCTTAGACTCTCCACGATTGACCTCTCCAGGTTCCTAAGAGGCCAGTAAGGGGCGCATATAAGTGCACTGATGTGCCTATCGTCCCCTGTCCAATTGTCTTTCCTTATCTCATATATCATATATATTCTCTCCTTATCTATATATATATCATATATATTCTCTCCTTATCTCTTATATCATATATATTCTCTCCCTCCCATCTACTTCTCTTCTTTTTACTTTCTATCGTTATATATATTACTTAATGTCTATTCTCTTCCATATGTATTGTATATTGGGCAAAGAATAAATAAATAAATAAAAATAAACGATGTTTCGCACACGCACATCGCCTTGTGCGATTTCACTTCCGTTCGTGCTCAGAGGGATGATTTTACTTCTGCACATGCTCAGAGAGCAAAAAAAAAAAAAAATCACTGAAAATTACCAAAAAAATATGGCAGTGTGCATGAACTGCTGTCTATGAAGCCAACTCTTTCCAGCCCTGCCAGGATTCTGGGGAGCACCTTTTAGAAACATAGAAACATAGAAGACTGACGGCAGAAAAAGACCTCATGGTCCATCTAGTCTGCCCTAATACTATTTCCTGTATTTTATCTTACAATGGATATATGTTTATCCCAGACATGTTTAAATTCGGTTACTGTGGATTTACCAACCACGTCTGCTGGAAGTTTGTTCCAAGGATCTACTACTCTTTCAGTAAAATAATATTTTCTCATGTTGCCTTTGATCTTTCCCCCAACTAACTTCAGATTGTGTCCCCTTGTTCTTGTGTTCACTTTCCTATTAAAAACACTTCCCTCCTGAACCCTATTTAAACCTGTAACATATTTAAATGTTTCGATCATGTCCCCCCTTTTCCTTCTGTCTTCCATACTATACAGATTGAGTTCATTTAGTCTTTCCTGATACGTTTTATACTTAAGACCTTCCACCATTCTTGTAGCCCGTCTTTGGACCCGTACAATTTTGTCAATATCTTTTTGTAGGTGAGGTCTCCAGAACTGAACACAGTACTCCAAATGTGGTCTCACCAGCGCTCTGTATAAGGGGATCACAATCTCCCTCTTCCTGCTTGTTATACCTCTAGCTATGCAGCCAAGCATCCTACTTGCCTTTCCTACCGCCTGACCACACTGCTCACCCATTTTGAGACTGTCAGAAATCACTACCCCTAAATCCTTCTCTTCTGAAGTTTTTGCTAACACAGAACTGCCAATGCAATACTCAGATTGAGGATTCCTTTTCCCCAAGTGCATTATTTTACATTTGGAAACATTAAACTGCAGTTTCCATTGCTTTGATCATTTATCTAGTAAAGCTAAATCATTTACCATATTACAGACCCCTCCAGGAATATCAACCCTATTGCACACTTTAGAGTCATCGGCAAATAGGCAAACCTTCCCTACCAGACCTTCCCCTATGTCACTCACAAACATATTAAATAGAATAGGACCCAGAACAGACCCTTGTGGCACACCGCTTGTAACCTGTCTCTGCTCAGAATACTCGCCATTAACAATAACTCTCTGATGTCTATGCTTCAGCCAGCTTGAAATCCACTGAATTATCCAGGGATTAAGTCCAATCTTCACTAATTTATCCATCAGCTCTTTATGTGGAATATCCACGGCACCACCTTGATCCAACACCTTTGTGTCATAGTCAAAGAAATCAATGAGATTAGTCTGACATGATTTGCCTTCAGTAAAGCCATGCTGATTTGGGTCCAATAAGTTATTGTTTTTTAGGTGCTGATTTATCCTCTTTTTGAGTAGAGTCTCCATCATTTTAACTACAACTGATGTCAAGCTAACTGGCCTGTAGTTACCAGCTTCTTCTCTACTGCCCTTCTTGTGGATAGGCACAACACTGGCCATTCTCCAATCCTCAGGAACATCTCCTGTTAACAGGGATTGGTTAAATTTTACTGATGAATTTAGTGCTTTAGAAGGAGTGTTCATGTATGTTGCGATCCAAAGCATATTTTTTTCAGCAGTAAATCCCACTGAAGGGTTTTTATTTCTATGCAATTGCAAATCTGTTGTGAATAATTAGAAGGAATAAATTGGTCTCAAATCATGATCCTGGGATGAATATCCATCTAATATTGAAGCTGCTGTTGAAGTTAATCGCATCTATGACTTCTGACAGCTTTGAGCATTTCACCCTTCCTAATTTTGTTTTGAGAGCTTGCCTAAAACTATTCATTCGTTAGAAGGGAGGAAATAATCCTTTGTTCCTTGGATTTGCAGCACCATCATAGCACAAAATCATGGCTTGCTAGGTATGGCGGTGGGGTGTGTGCTTGCTAATGAAACAAGAAAATGTAGGATCATGAAATCCAGGAATGTGCGTGCATGCATGTAGAGTTTAGTAATAAGAACACCGCAGGCAAAAGAAACATGGAAAGGGAGATGCGAGAATTCACTTTGTAAAAAATGTGCCTTACAGAAATTTTCCCACAAATGCATGGATGTGAATAGACTGAGTTTCTAAGTTCCAAATCGGAAGGACAAATAGTACAGGAAACGCTGAATGAAATGCAGTGGTTGTATCCTTTAGCTTGCCTTACATATATTTATCTTATTTTCTTGTGACCGGCAAGCAGAGTTTGGTTTTTTTTTTCAATAGTTGCGGTTGCCTACACCAGGGGTAGGCAAAGTTGGCTCTTTTATGACTTGTGGACTTCAACACCCAGAATTCCTGAGCCAATCATGCTAGTTCAGGAATTCTGGGAGTTGAAGTCCACATGTCATAGAAGAGCCAACTTTGCCTACCCCTGACCTACCATCTCTTTGTATGTATGTGATTCTATTCTCCACCCTTTCAGGTTTTTATAGGAATTGTCCAGTCAGCGAAGCAGTGGAAGTGATGTGCCGGTGCTTGGAGGCTGTTGGGGTCTGGATGGATGTCAACAGACTCAAACTCAACCCGGATAAGACGGAGTGGCTGTGGGTTTTGCCTCCCAAGGACAATTCCATCTGTCCTTCCATTACTCTGGGGGGGGGGAATCATTAACCCCCTCAGAGAGGGTTCGCAACTTGGGCGTCCTCCTCGATCTACAGCTCACATTAGAGAAACATATTTCAGCTGTGGCGAGGGGGGCGTTTGCCCAGGTTCGCCTGGTGCACCAGTTGCGGCCCTATTTGGACCGGGAGTCACTGCTCACAGTCACTCATGCCCTCATCACCTCGAGGCTCGACTACTGTAATGCTCTCTACATGGGGCTACCTTTGAAAAGTGTTTTGAAACTTCAGATCGTGCAGAATGCAGCTGCGAGAGCTATCATGGGCTTTCCTAAATATGCCCATGTCACACCAACACTCCGCAGTCTGCATTGGTTGCTGATCAGTTTCCGGTCACAATTCAAAGTGTTGGTTATGACCTATAAAGCCCTTCATGGCACCGGACCAGAATATCTCCGGGACCGCCTTCTGCTGCACGAATCCCAGCGACCAGTTAGGTCCCACAGAGTTGGCCTTCGCCGGCTCCCGTCAACTAAACAATGTCATTTGGCGGGACCCAGGGGAAGAGCCTTCTCTGTGGCGGCCCCGACCCTTTGGAACCAACTCTCCCCAGATATCAGAGTTGCCCCCACCCTCCTTGCCTTTCGTAAGCTCCTTAAAACCCACTTCTGTCATCAGGCATGAGGGAATTGACATTTTCCCTCCCCCTAGGCTTATAAAATTTATGTATGGTATGCTAGTATGTATGATTGGTTTCTAAATTGGGGTTTTATAAATTAATTAAATATTAGATTTGTTACGTTGTATCATTATTGCTGTGAGCCGCCCCGAGTCTGCGGAGAGGGGCGGCATACAAATCTGACAAATAAATAAATAAATAAATCATCCAGGCATAGTCATATGGACATAGTCATATTTGCATAGTCAGGAATCACTGTATGCAGGTGTTTATTACAGATGATGATGGGGATGATACTGATCAAGGGTGATAATTTTAGAAGGCTGCTTGCACACGTTCATCAATCAAGAACACGAGGAGCCCCTGATGGTTGGGTTTGCAGACCTCTGAAGCAAGAACCAAAATGGTTCTCTCAAAAGAGGTCCTAAACAAAGATGGTTTTGCCCCATCAACCGCAAGTGGTCAATAGGAGTTGGTCAGATGCAGGACACAGACTTCATTTTCAATAATATTATACAGGTTGTCTTTCAGGAGGGTCCTTGACTTATGGGCACACTTGAGTCCCACATTTATGTTGCTAAGCAGTTGTTAAGTTAGTAACATGGTTGCTAACTAAATCTGGCTTCCCCATTGATGTTCTCATCAGAGGTTTAGAAGAGATGATCACACGGCCTGGGACTAGGGGCGGATTCCCATTAATGCTGCTACCAGTGTGCTGCGCATGCAGCTTAGGTCTCTTGCATGTGTGTGTGTGCATGCGTCCCAGCATGTTTTTGCTTTTGCACATGCACAGGAAGTAAAATCTCATGAGGGGATGTGCATACACGCTTTTGATGATTTTTTTGCTTCTGCGCATGCGCAGAAGCAAAACATCACTGAAATATACAGGGGAGTGGACAAAAAATGGAAACACCTTGTGAAGCTCCCTTCGAACAGTTTTTGTGGAAACTGGGTTCTGTACATGTCTATTGAGCTCTGCAGTGATTTTAGGAGCTGCGGTCTTGCGATCCGCTCTAACAATTCGCTTTAGAGTCCGACGGACTCTCTCAGACAACTCCGACTTTCAACCAGACCTGTGTTTGGCTGAGGATCTTTTCCCTTCTCTTTCAAAAGCAGTCATTACTTTTGAGACTTTCTGTTCCACTAGCGCCTGCCATTCGAGCACCAACAGTTTGGCCTCTTTGAAAGTCTGAGAGGTCTGCCAGTTCTAGAAGGTTATAACCAATTTCCTTAAATTTCTGTAAAAAAAATGGTAGTTTTAAAAAAACATATCAAATAACAGACTTTTTTTAAAAAAACATTAAAATATGTCAAGTTTTCATTGATTTGATTTGAACATGTTCAAACATTATGATGCCAAAAAGTCAGGTGTTTCCATTTTTTTGTCCACCCCTTGTATCTCTTGCATACATTTCCTCTTGGGATTTTGCTTCCTGTGCATGTATAGAAGCAAAAACATGCTGGGCGCACATGCATGAGCAAGATATTCGATGCTGTGTGTGTAGCGCAGTGATCGCTACCGGTGCGCCGTCCTTTACCGTACTGGTAAGCAACTCACTATTGCCTGGGGCACTTCAATCATCATAACTACATGGCCTAGAGGTGGAGCTCTTGTCTCACAATCAGGAGGTTGTGAGTTCTAATCCTAGGTAGAGGCAGATGTAGGGTCTCCTGCTTGGGCAGGGGGTTGGACTAGATGACCTGTAAGGTCCCTTCCAATTCTGTTAATCTGTTAAAGATCTGTTAAAGTTTCCAAGCGCCTGAATTTTCATCATCGAGTCTACGGAGAGGGGTGGCATACAAATCCAATAAATGAATGAATGAATGAATGAATGAATGAATGAATGAATGAATGAATGAATAAATAAATAAATAAATAAATAAATGTGACCACAGAGATGCTACAATAGTTGTGAGTGTGAAAACCAGTCATAAGTCAGTTCCCCCCTCCCAGTACTGTTGAAATTTTGAGCGGTCTCTAAACAAATGGCTGTAAATTAAGGACCATTTGTAGGTTGTGTCCATGCAAAATGTGTGCAGGGAGAAGAGAAATGGTTTTTCAGAATAACATTTTCAAAAGTTTTATTTCATTGTGACTTCGGTAGCCATCCTAAGGGCGGGTTGCTTTATTATCACGCTTGCTTTTTGTAATTTTTGTTTACTTCTGTTGTTGTTCTACTCATTTCAATTGGTTGTAACCCATTCGGAGTGTTTTGATTTGTAAGATATTTAGGGAGATGTTGGGAGTTTGCAGCAAAACCTTCCTCATTTTCACAAGCTTTTGAGGAAGTTGATAAGGAAAAGGCACATTGCTTCTCTCTGTGATTAGTCCCAAACAGAGACCTTCCTGCCGTGACTTAAATAATGAGCAAGAGCATTTCGGGGAATTCATCAAAGCACTGAAATGGCCATGATGTGGCAGATAATTGGAGTGGGATTGGAAAAATAAATGTTCTCAAGTCAGATTGTTGCTGAATGCCGTAAGCTCCACCAACTGGGTATCAAAGATTCTTCTTTTTGCTCTTCAGGAGAGGGGTGGGGTGTAGAGAAGGAGACAAGCCATTTCAGAGATGGGCATTTCATTAAGTGCCCAAGATGGGGCGACAGGAGTGAAGGATGCTGTTGAAGTGTTGATGCTCGGGACTTAAGTCAGATGGAAAGCTGCACTGGGATATTTAATAAACCCTTCATGAACAGCAGAGAAATCTCACCAAAAGACATTGGCACTTAGTTGGGAATGAGATTTTCTTTGTCTGATTTTCAAAAACAAGGACAAAAGATACTGTTGTGCTATAGAAAAGAGCTGTTCCTATAACTTGGCTGATTGATTGCACGTAGGGTACATATTTTTGGCTCACTGAGTGAACTATTATCCCTCTCTTGTTCTTCGTTTGATCAGTTATTATTCCTGAGTTACATTTTCTGGAGAAGGCAAGTGCTTTGCACATAGTGCAAACATAGGCAGCCACAGAAGTATCCTACCATTTTCTTCCTCTTGACCCTATTTGTGGGTGTCAGTGATTAAAACCTCTGCTATATGCATTTCAATATTAATATGGCTTTGGAAGTGCTTTCTTTCCAATTCTGCAGTTTTTCTTCTCTTTCTCCTTTTTATTTATTTCATTTCATTTCATTTCATTTCATTTTATTTTATTTTATTTTATTTTATTTTATTATTTTATTTTATTTTATTTTATTTTATTTTATTATTTTATTTTATTTTATTTTATTTTATTATTTATTTTTATCTATGTTTCTATGTTTTATTTTATTTTATTTTATTTTATTCTATTCTATTCTATTCTATTCTATTTTATTTTATTTTATTTTATTTTATTTTATTTTTTTATTATTTATTTTGTCCAATACACAATGAGAGATTTAGTGGGTATATATAGAATAGAAGAAGAGATATAGGAATAGAAGAAAGATATAGGAGATATAGGAGAGCAATAGGATAGAGGACGGAAGGCACTCTAGTGCACTTGTACTCACCCCTTACTGACCTCCTAATATTAAGTTTAAATCTATTGTGTGTTCTTGTGTTGTTGTGGTTGAAGCTGAAGTAGTCGCCGACAGGCAGGACGTTGCAGTATATGATCTTGTGGGCAATACTTAGATCTTGTTTAAGGCGTCTTAATTCTAGGCTTTCAACGTCTTGCCTGTCGGCGACTACTTCAGCTTCAACCACAACAACACAAGAGCACACAACAGATTTAAACTTAATATTAACCGCTCCTGTAATCCTTCTCTTTCTCCTTCTCTCCTCCTTCTCCTTCTCCTGCTCCTGCTCCTCCGCCTAGCACCTTTGGGACAATCATGACCTGGATGACTTGAGAATCAAGTCTTTTATGGAAAGAAGACTATTTTGCTTATTTTGTTAATTCTTGCTAGTTTCATGGTTGCATTCCAATTCTTGATTTTTATTCATTGTTAAACCTCTATGCCACTCATCTTGCCAAGGAAACACTAGGCAGCTTACAGTCATGCAATTAAATGCCATATAAAACATTAAAACAACATAAGAACCATGCATTTAAAATTCAGTTAAAATTCAATTAACCAGGATGAAAAGGAAGGGAGCACAGTGTGCATGGAGAGGAATCTACTAAACACCTCCAAGTTGCCACTTTCCTTTTGGGGCCCTTTTAGATGTCACTTCATGGGGGACGATGACAGGATGTTCTAGCGGTGTTGAAATTGTTTCCTGCTTTCTTGCTTCCACTGTTGTTTCTCATTGTCCAATGCAGGGCATAATGACTCTGTATTGTTAGATAGAAACATAGAAACATAGAAGACTGATGGCAGAAAAAGACCTGATGATCCAGATGGATTGTTGTTGTTAATAATAAAAGACCAGATGGATTGTTGTTGTTGTTAATAATAATAATAAATAATTATTTATTAGATTTGTATGCCGCCCCTCTCCAAGGAAGTTGTGTCTGACCCATCACAACCCCATCCACAATGTTCCTTCAGGCCTTCCTCCACCTCATTCTCTGTCGCCCCCTTCTTCTTTTGCCCTCAATCGTTCCCAGCATTAGGCTCTTCTTCAGTGAATCTAATTTATTATCTATCTATCTATCTATCTATCTATCTATCTATCTATCTATCTATCTATCTATCTATCTATCTATCTATCTAAGGTTATAGAGGAGATACTCATAGTAAAATATATCTAAGAAAGAATAGAAAAGAAGATATAGTAATAGAACATATCAATGAAAGAATAGAAGAAGAGATATAGGAATAGAAGAAAGGAATAGGAGATATAGGAGAGCAATAGGACAGGGGACGGAAGGCACTCTAGTGCACTTGTACTCGCCCCTTACTGACCTCTTAGGAATCTGGATAGGTCAACCATAGATAATCTAAGGGTAAATTGTTGGGGGTTTGGGGATGGCACTATGGAGTCCAGTAATGAGTTCCATGCTTCGACAACTCGGTTACTGAAGTCATAATTTTTACAGTCAAGTTTGGAGCGGTTAATATTAAGTTTAAATCTGTTGTGTGCTCTTGTGTTGTTGTGGTTGAAGCTGAAGTAGTCACCAACAGGCAGGACATTGCAGCATATGATCTTCCTTCTCATTAGGTGGCCAAAGTATTTGAGTTTCATTTTCAGGATCTGGCCTTCTAAAGAGCAGCCGGGGTTGATCTCTTCTAGGACTGACCGGTTTGATCACCTTGCAGTCCAGGGGACTCGCAAGCCTCTTTTCCAGCACAATAGCTCAAAGACCTCAGTTCTTTGGAACTCAGCCTTTCGTATGGTCCAACTTTAGTTAGGTGGATTGCATGGTATCAACATTTGAGAAGAGGAAAGGAGAGGAGATGACAGGAGAGGACAGGAGGGGAGGAGAGGAGATAGGAAGGGAAAACAGAGAGGAGATGGGTACAGGAAAAAGCTAAATTATAAAGCATATTTGGTAATTGAAATATTAAGAAAAACATGGAATTTTCAAGGAAATAAAACATGTCAAGTGCAGGAAATCAGGAATCCAGGCAGTTCAAATGAATACAGGCAGTCCTTGACTTATGACCACAATTGAGCCCAAAAATTTTGTTCTAAGTGAGACATCTGTAAAGAGAATTTTGCAATATTTTGTGACCTTTCTTGTCATGGTTATTGAATGAATCACTTCAGTTGTTACGTTAGTAACACGGTTGTTAAGTGAATCTAGTTTCCCCATTAACTTTGTTCATAAAAAGGTCACAAAAGGTCCCAGGACACTGCAATCATCATAAATATGAACCAGTTGCCAAGCATCCAAATTTTGATCACCTGAATATGGTGCAACGGTTGTAAGTGTGCAAAATGGTCATTAAGTCACTTTGTAACTTTGTAACTTCGAACTGCTGCTTAAATGAACCATTGTTAAGTCAAGGACATCTTCTCTATAGATTTATGGTTTACAAGAATCCGAACGACTAATGGTTGAAGTAAATTGGTGGTAGGAATTCAAGGTGAGCTGGACTTAGATCTCTTGTGGGCATGAAGGGACTTGAGACTGATGACGTGTTTGATCCCTCCCTCAGGAATAGTCAGGTCACCTCGTATAACATCCTAGCTATGAAAGCAATTTGATGTTGAGGTCATTTTTAGGTAGATACATAGGTAAGATCTTCATTGCTAGTGTTAGTGTTAGTGTTTGTTAGTGTTAGTGTTAGAGTTAGAGATTATTTCTTTAGAAGAGGATGATTTGTGAATGATGCTTTGATATGGGTTTGATGATGGTCTAAATCAGGGGTCTCCAACCGCCGGTCCGCGGACCGGGACCGGGCCGTTGGGGGTTTTCAGCCGGTCCGCGGCGCCAGGGCCCCCTCGGCCTTTCCGCGCTGCCCACCGCCCGCCCGATTTGCCCCCTCTGCTCCTCTGCCACCTCCTGCCTTTCACCGCAGCTCCTCCCGCACCCGGAACGCACGCCCTGCCCGCCTCACATTTGCCGAGAGGACTTTCGCCCCGGGCTCTCAGCAAGGGGGCTGCATGAGAGGCGGGGCCGGCGGAAGGTGATATTCAATGTCGGGGGCGCACGGGCGGTTTTGCGCGCGCTCCCTATCTCCCTGCTAGCCCACTCGGAATACTGTATTCAAAATAAGAAAAGCCTTCGCCGGCAAAGGCTTTTCTTATTTTGAATACGTATTCCGAGTGGGCTAGCAGGGAGATAGGGAGCGCGCGCAAAACCGCCCGTGCGCCCCTGACATTGAATATCACCTTCCGCCGGCCCCGCCTCCCATGCAAACCCCCTTGCTGAGAGCCCGGGGCGAAAGTCCTCTCGGCAAATGTGAGGCGGGCAGGGCGTGCGCGCGTCACCGCTGAGAAGAACGGAGAGAGAACGAGATTGAGTGAAAGCAACAGACAGCAAGATAGAGAGAACGTGAGAAAGAGAGAGTGAGAGAAAGGGGGGAGAGAAAGAGATAGCAAGAGAGAGAGAACAAGAGAGAGAAAGAGCGTGAGAAACAAAACAAGAGAGAAAGAGTGAGAGAGAGAGAAAGCAAAAGAGACAGAAAGAAAACAAGAGAGAGAAAGTGAGAAGAAGAGAGAGAAAGAGGGGGAGAGAGAGAAAGAGAGAGGGGGGAGAGAGAGAAAGAGAGGGAGAAAGAGAGGGAAAGGGGGGAGAGATAGCAAGAGAGGGAGAGAGAAAGAGAGAGGGAAAGGGGGAGAGAGGGGGGAGAGAAAGAGGAGATAAAGGAAGAGGAGAGAGAGAAAGGAAGAGAAAGAAAGAAAGAGGGATAGAAAGAGAGAGAGAGTGAGAGATGCTCAGTGAGCCTTTCTTTGAAGTTGCCTTTCTTTCTTTCTTTCTTTCTCTTTCTTTCTTTCTTTCTTGCTCTTTTTCTTTCTCTCTTTTACCTTTCCTTCCTCTATTTCTTTTCTTTCTCCTTCCTACCTTCTTCCCTCCCTCCCTCCAGTCCTTCCTCTCTTACTCTCCCCTTTCATAAGTTTCCTTCCTTCCTTCCTCTGTTCCTGTACCTTCCCTCTTTCCTTCCTTCTTTCTTCCTTCCTTCCTTCCTTTCCTCCCTTCCTTTCCTCCCTCCATTTCTTGCTTTCCTTTTCCTTCCTCCCTTCTTTCCTCCCTCATTCCCTTCTTTCACTCCTTCCTCTCTTACTCTCCCCTTTCACACCTTTCTTTGCTTCTTTGCACCCTTCTTCTGTTCCTGTACCTTCCCTCTTTCCTTCCTTCCTTCCCACCCTCCGTCCATTCATTCACCCATTCCTCTCTTTTTCGCCCCTTTTACGGCGCCGCTGACAGCTAGCTCCCCCCCCCCCACCGGGCCATGGAAAACTGGTCTAGCTGAAAGCCGGTCCCTGGTGCAAAAAAGGTTGGGGACCTCTGGTCTAAATAGTTTCTTTCAGTTGTATACGTCTATAATTTTCTATATTTTTCAGAGTATAAGACACAACTTTTCCCTCCCTAAAAGAGGCTGAAACTTTGGGTGCGTCTTATACTTTGAATGTAGTTTTTTTGAAGCTTTTTTTCAGCTCTAATTAGGTGCTAATGATCTTCCCGGCTTCCTATTACCTCCAAATAAGTTATTTTTTCTGCCCTAAGTCTTTGCAGGTTTGTTTTCATTCTTACTCTGAAAAAGGCTTTTTCAACCCTAACGCGGTGCTAACAATCTTCCTGGCTTGCAGCCCTCTGAAGCAGTTTTTCCAGCCCTAAGCCCTAAGCCTTTGTAGACTTGTTTTCATTCCTACTCCCTCTGAGAAAGGCTTTTTCAGCCCTAATCATGGGATAAAATAATGTGCTAAAGCTGAACAGACTAAAGATGCTCGTCAGATGAATACCCCCCTCCCATTTTCTTCCCCCCAAACTAAGGTGCGCCTTATACTCCGGTACGTCTTATATTCTGAAAAATGTGGTAGTTCTTATCCTATTTCATACTTGCCTCTTATGAGACCTTTTATGTCCATTTGGAGAAAGCAGACTTACACTTAATCCCTAGCTGTTCTGTAACTCATAGGGAAGGAATACAAGAATATACAGTGATCCCTCGAGTTTCGCAATCTCGATCTTCGCGAAACGCTATATCGCGATTTTTTCAAAAATATTAATTAAAAAAAACCCCACTTCCGGGTTTGGCTTCGGGAATCAGCTGGGACGCGGCGCGGCTGTTTTAAAAGGTCGCAGCCGGCCTGGGGGGCTTCCAAGCACCCGCCGAACCCCCAACCCGGGTTCGGGGGGGGTGCTGGGAAGCCCCCCAGGCCGTCTGCGACCTTTTAAAACAGCCGCGCCGCTTCCCAGCTGAGTCCTGAAGCCAAACGCGGAAGTTCGGCGGCCGGACAAGCGGCGGAAAAGCGGCGGGCAGACAAGCGGCAGGCGGACAAGCGGCGGGTGGACAAGCGGCGGGCGGACAAGCGGCGGATGGACAAGCGGCAGACGGACAAGCGGCGGACGGACAAGCGGCGGACAGACAAGCGGCGGACGGACAAGCGGCGGACGGACAAGCGGCGAATGGACAAGCGGCGGACGGACAAGCGGCGGACAGACAAGCGGCGGACGGACAAGCGGCAGACGGACAAGCGGCAGACGGACAAGCGGCGGGCGGACAAGCGGCGGGCGGACAAGCGGCGGGTGCGGCAGCAGCGAGGAGCCGAAGATCAGGGTTTCCCCTTTGCGGCGCTGCCGAGCAGATCAGCTGCTGGGCGGCGGAAGGAACCTTCCCTGGGCCAGGTGCGGAAGTAAAAACACCATCTGCGCATGCGCGGCCATGGAAAAAAAGGGCGCGCATGCGCAGATGGTGTTTTTACTTCCGCACCACTATATTGCGAAAAATCGAGTATCGCGAGGGGTCTTGGAACGTAACCCTCGCGATACTCGAGGGATCACTGTAATACTTTATTTGCCTTTTTTTTTTAAAGAAAGAAAGGAAGAAATAACTTGTTCAAATGTTGCACATATGCCTATTATACAATGCCACATTGTAACTTGGCCATAAGGGACGCAGAAGCTCTGGCAGGATATATTTAATCTAGCTTTCCATGGAACAGTAAGGAAGTAATGTCAACAAGGCTGGTGGAAGGCTCTGAAAAATTAAAGGTACCCACTAATTGAAACAGCCTACAGTAATGGTACGAATGCGAAACTTTAGATATACATTATTTGAATTGTCAGGAGTGTGTGTGTGTAAATTTTGCCTTTCTAGACAGATAGCATAGCTGCAGCAGTGTTTTCAAATGGCATCGGTAAGTGATATACGTTACAAGCAACATGACATCATTGAATTTCTCACTGCGGAAAAAGAAACTGTTGGGAACATTCACAAATGTTTGTGTATAGTTTATGGAGAATCTGCTTCCATTTGTTTGGGCCATTAAAGGATGCCATTCACAGAAGACATGTTGAGGATGACAAAGAGGTGATTTGCACAGTGCAGAAATGGCTTCGTGACCAGAACAAGGAGTGGTAACAATAGGGCATACATGCCATATAAGGCCATATAATGGGATGGAGATAACGTGGAAAAATAGGGAGTGTGGAGAAGAAACATCATTCTTTCTCGTGCATAAGTTTCATTGTATTCAATAAATAATTGTTGAAAAAAATGTGGTGCATTACTTTCTGGGCAATCCTCATTTGATGAGAGTTCCTTCAGAATCTGTGTTCAGGAAACAGAATGGAAGAAAGAAGGACAGTGAGGATGAAAGACACTCATAAGGTGTGGGAAATGTCAGCTAAAATAAGATTGAGGGTTTTTTGGTGCTCCGTGAGCTTGTTTTTTCCTTGCATGTATTTCATTACCCAAACTAGGCAGCTTCATCAGTGGTTGTACTAATGGCTCTATAGCTAGGGCTTTGGGGTGTTTTTTGAACTACAAATATTCTTTTTATTGATAAAATAAAATTGTATTTTACTGATGAAAGGCAAGAGTTCCTTTTGACATCACGACTGAAGGATTTTGTCCAAACTAGCGTCTTTGACAAGCTGCCCAATGTTGAATGCTTCATTGTGAAATACATAAAAGCAATGCTGCAGGTTTCCAAGGCTTTTCTTGATGTAAGCGGTAGATTGGACTCTCAGGCTTCAAAGGAGAAAAAGAAGAAAAGCACAGAACTCATTTGGATATCAAGGGTGAACTAAAGCAGGGGGAAGAGAGCACGGGGGGAGATCCTTGCAGTCAGAGCTAAGGAAGGAAAGTTGCACAAAACAAACAAGATTCAATTGGGTTATTCTATGAGTCTGATCTGATTTGTTTTAGAGTTTTGCGATGGAACGGGGATTCCGTTTGGGGAAACACACCATCCAAAACTAAGCAGTGTTTTCAAAGGATTGTGGCCGTTTCTGCTATATGTGGCTGTGAGAAAATAAATGGGTTCAACTTTCAGCACTAATGAGACCTTGTGGTCAAAACTGCTTTCAAAAAGAATCCTTATATGGAGGTGATCTAAGAATAAAGGGGAAAAGTGTTTGAATATATACATATATATATAAGCAGAGTAACATAAGAGGACCAGATAAGATATCAGAATCTATTGTAGTAATTTAATTAACCAGATAAATGAATGAAGACAAGTTTGTATAAAACAGTAGTTTACTCTTCAGTAGTGATGGGCGAACCCAAGGGTTTTCGGGTTCGGCAAGTTCTGACGAACATTACGCAAAATTCGGCCAAACCCGAACCGAACCCGAAGTCGAACCCGAACGGGGAATCCCACCAAGAGATTCCGGGGGCGGAGCTTTGACGTCACGTATACTGGCAGGTTGCTAAGGATGCCAAGGTGATCACTTCCTGGATTCCATGGAATCCAGGAAGAGATCACCTTGGCATCCTTAGCAACCTGACGGTGACGTCAAGGCTCCGCCTCTGGAATCTCTTGGTGGGAGGGATTCCCCAGCTTCTTCAAAGGGAGGTCTTCACGTAAAAATAAACATTGTTATTTTTACGTGAAAAGATGCTGCAGCGGCACTGCAAGCAAAGGGCGGTCCTTTCACATAAAAAATAAACATGTTTATTTTTATGTGAAAGGACCGCTCTTTGCTTGCAGCACCGCTGCGGTGTCCTTTCACATAAAAATAAACATTGCTTTTTACAAAAAGGGACGCCGCAAGTTTGGTTTGCCTATCACTACTCTTCAGTCTTCTATATACAGGAACTTTACAATAGCTATAGTCAGCTTACTTACAAGTACATATTCAACCAATCCAGGTTACAAGTAGATACAAAAGCATATCTCTATCTCGGTTCTACTCAATATCTAATTTACGCTCAAACTGCTCCAGCCACCAGCCACTGCAAATGACCACCAATGACCAACAAGACCAACAAAAGAATGGTGAAGTTTATCTGCATATTATACTGCTCTGGCCCAATCACATTGCAGTTCACACCCAATGACTCAGCATGAGCATGCTTTACATTCTACCTATAGAATATAATGGTATCTCTCAATTCAGAAGCCTTTGAAATAGATTAGGTGAATTCAGGGAGACAGAATGATGGCCACCAGTCACGTTGTTGCTTCAGGACAGTGGCCCCACCCCTCTTAATGCCACTCACTGTCTAGAGTTTATGACTCATATGGACATCTAGCTGTTGGCCATTTTAAGCCTGCTTGTGAATCAGGAAGAGATCTAATCTAAGGCAGCAAGGCTGCTCATAAGATCTCAGTAACAATCTTTGAAGGAGAGGTTCCTCAGGCAGAATCACTGCAATTTGCTACCCCAAGTAATTTTCAGACAAGCGTTCTCTGTAAACACGGATGCAAATCAAACCATATAAAAAAGACAAACAGCAGCATCAGAAGATGGCTCAGGGGCATGGTAAATCTTGCAAGCTTCATAAAAAGCAGCAAGTGAGAAAAAAATAAAAAAATTAAAAATAAAAGGCAGCGAGGGGAAAAAAATATCAAAAGAAGCCCAGCAGGAACAGGTCTCCCTGCCACAAGGAACACCTCTGAAGAAACAGTTGACAAAACGAGAAAACGTTAATAAAAACCACACATGGGCTTGATCAAGATACTAAAAATTAGTTTTGGAGAAAACAGAATGATTTAGTGTTCTGGCTGAGCTTGTGATATGTAAATGACATCTATTAATTTTATGGAATATGGTCTTCCTAGGAGTCCAAAATTTATGGTAAATTGCAGGATTGCAGCCAAGTCTTTCTTAATCAATCATCTGCTCATAAATGTACCCAGTACTAACATACAACACAGACACAGACACACACACACACACACACACACACACAGAGAGAGAGAGAGAGAGAGAGAGAGAGAGAGAGAGAGAGAGAGAGACATTGGGAGACAATAATCTGAAATTTATGTCATTTGCAACATTTTGTCTGTATTTCCCTGCTTCCATTTCTGGCTAAGCCTCATGCAGACATTTGGAGAAGGCAGCAGTGTCAGAAATTTGAGTTCAATAATATCCTGATTAGAAGGCGTTCTTTTAACTAGAGTGCAGAATGATAAAAAAGAAGATTAAATAATTAAGTGGCAGGTCACTTTCTGGGAACCTGTGTTCGAAAGTTGGCTTAACAAGTTGGGAAAGTTGTTAGAAAATAAAGAAGTTAGGAAAGAAAGCTAAAAGGCAGTGGCTCATTTAGTTTTCAAGACTACAGGTGGAATTTTCCAGTTATAACACCTTAATCATTATAGAAATGTTTGGTGATGTGCTGGACATCCCGGAATTTACCAATAGAATCAAATATATTTTCCAGCCATTTTTTCATAGTAGCCATGATTTTAGGAAAGAACAATACAGTACTAGTATACTATATACTGCTTCACAATGCTTTCTTTCTTTCTTTCTTTCTTTCTTTCTTTCTTTCTTTCTTTCGTTAGTTAGTTAGTTAGTTAGTTAGTTAGTTAGTTAGTTAGTTAGTCCAATACACAATGAGAGTTGTAGTGGGTATATATATATACACACACATAGTAAAATACATGATGAAGGTTATAGAGGAGATACTCATAGTAAAATATATCTAAGAAAGAATAGAAAAGAAGATATAGTAATAGAACATATCAATGAAAGAATAGAAGAAGAGATATAGGAATAGAAGAAAGGAATAGGAGATATAGGTGAGCAATAGGACAGGGGACAGAAGGAACTCAAATGCGCTTGTACTCGCCCCTTACTGACCTCTTAGGAATCTGGATAGGTCAACCGTAGATAATCTAAGGGTAAAGTGTTGGGGGTTTGGAGATGACACTATGGAGTCCGAAATGAGTTCCACGCTTCGACAACTCGGTTACCGAAGTCATATTTTTTACAGTCAAGTTTGGAGCGGTTAATATTAAGTTTAAATCTGTTGTGTGCTCTTGTGTTGTTGTGGTTGAAGCTGAAGTAGTTGCCGACAGGCAGGACGTTGCAGCATATGATCTTGTGGGCAATACTTAGATCTTGTTTAAAGTGTCTTAGTTCTAAACTTTCTATGCCCAGGATCGAAAGTCTAGTCTCGTAGGGTATTCTGTTTCGAGTGGAGGAGTGAAGGGCTCTTCTGGTGAAGTATCTTTGGACATTTTCAAGGGTGTTAATGTCTGAGATGCGATATGGGTTCCAAACAGATGAGCTGTATTCGGGGATGGGTCTGGCAAAAGTTTTGTAAGCTCTGGTAATTAGTGTGAGATTGCCAGAGCAGAAGCTACGTAGGATTAGGTTTACAACTCTTGAAGCCTTCTTGGCTATGTTGTTGCAGTGGGCTTTGGCACTTAAATCTCTTGTTATGGCCCTCTCTAAGTGGTTTTACAAAGTCAGCATATTGCCCCCCACAATCTGGTTCCTCATTTTACCAACCTTGGAAAGATGGAAAACTGAGTTCAACTTTGAGCCGATTAAACTCGAAGTGCTGAATTGCAGGCAGTTTGCAGTCAGCAGAAATAGCCTGTAGTGCTGCAGTCTAACCACTGTTCCATCGTTCAAATGATTTCTTTTTGTATGTGTGTAATTTTTTAAAAATTTTCTCCACATTAAAAGCATACATACAACATCATATACCTTCAACAATACAACTTAATAAGCATATATCATAATCAGATAATTATATCTTTACTTTCGATATATGTAATTTTGGAAAATTACAATTGTATCACAAATTGGTATAAATTGGACTTGATGGATTAAACTTAAAGTGGGTAAACATATATTTGTACCATCAGAAGGAAAGGAAAAAAATGATGAAAAATGAATGAAATGAGTTAATGTGTGGAAATTTTGGATAATAACTACTTCCTCCGGCACTGTATAGGACATCAATTTGAAATAACAAACAAAGAACTTATAAACTGATATTTTATTGTACACATAGGTAAATGTGGAATTTTTAGGGGAAATTTAATTATGAGAAAAACAGGGAACAAGAATAAAGAATGCCAATTTTTGGGAAAGGGGACCTACAATGGTTTGTTATATATAATGTTAAGCAGGGAACTTTTTAACTTGCTTAGTACTTGCTTAGTGGCTTAGACTTGCTTAGTACTTAGATAGGAAACTGCCAAGGAAATAAGTGAGAAATTTGAGAAATTTAAAAAACAACAACATCCAAGATCAAGAAATCAAAAAATCTACTGTAAGAAGAAGGCAATGGCAAATGGCTTCCCTATTCTTGCTTCCTGCTCAACATAACACAGATACATTCCTGAAGTTACCAGATGATTTAACTACAATAATGCCTTTCTATAGGTAGTCCTCAACTTACAACCACAATTGGGGCCAGCAAGGCCTCTGCTCTAAGCAAGGTGTTGTTAAGTGAGTCATGCCTGTTTTCTGTTGGGCTCTCTGGTAGATTCCTCCCAAAAATTCACAGGTACAAATTTCAGACACACACATGATTGAAAATTCAACACAATGTTCTTTATAATGGAAATTCACTTAAACTAAGCCCTCTTTTAGTATAGCAAAGAGCACTTGTCTCCAAACAAACTGGCAATTTGTACAAGTCCCTTATCAGTTCTGTGATACTTAGCTTGCAGCTGTGAGGCAATTCACAGTCCTTCTTTCACAAAGTGAAACACACTTTGCTCTGGTTTAGTTTCAAAGCGGGGAAAAATCAGCACACAAAAGGTCAAATTCAGTAAAGCAGTCAGGAAACACAACGATCAGATAATCCTCCACAATGGCCAAACCCACAGGCTGCTATTTATAGCAGCCTCACTAATTACCACAGCCCCACCCAACCACAGGTGGCCTCATTTTCTTTGATAATATTCTCTCAGTTGTTGTTGCCTATGCATCGCTCTCCGCATGCGTGCCTGTATCATTAACTCTTGTTCCGAATCCAAGGAGGAGCTAGATAATTGATCTCCTTCTGAGCTGTCTGCCACACTCTCCTCCTCCCTGTCACTCATGTCTTCTTGGTCAGAGGAGCCTTCATCAGCAGATTCCACCAGGGGCAAAACAGGCCTGCAGCATGTGGATGTCTCCCCCACATCCACAGTCCTTGGGGCAGGAGCTGGGCCAGAGCTAACCACAACAGCCTGATGTTATGAACTTTTTTTTGCCACAGTTGTTAAGCAAATCAAGTGCAGTTGTTAAAGGAATATTGTTTCCCTTATAGACTTCCCTCATTGACCAGCTTGGGAACGTCACAAATGGACATCACATTACAGGATGCTGCAGCCATTGTAAATATATGCCTGTTGCCAACTGCCCAAGTTTTGATCTCATGGCTGGGGTTGTAAATGCAAGAACGATCATAAGTCACTTTTCTTTTACTGCGGTCTCAACTCCAAATGGCTGCTAAATGGATGATTGTAAGTCAAGGGTTACCTTTGTTATGTAATATCTGGGCCAGTAGTGGGTTTCACTACCGCTTCGGAACTGTGAATGCATGTGGGGCGATTCTGCCCATGTGCAGAACCTTCTGCACATGCACAGGTCATCTATAATGATGTCTGGATGGGTAAGCGGAGCCTCCTTCTGCTGCCGCTATTGGTTCAAACTGGGGTGAACCAGTAGCAACTCACCACTGATCTGGGCAGAGCTGCAGATCATTTCCAATCTCAGTTTAAGGAGCCGTTTATGACTTGCGGCAACACTATTTGAAGGAACACCTCTTTCTCTGTATTCTTACTCATACCCTGAATTCATCTTAGTAGTGTTTGACCCTGGCATAAAGAGTAGCCATTTAAGACTTGGTCTGTTCAATTGTATCCCCTTCCAATTCGAGAGTGCCAAATCCAATGAGATTTCCCAGCACTGATTTTATTGCCTTATGGTACAAGGCAAACTCATCCTTACTTTATTTCCCAGGCGTTTAATAATAACAACACTTCTTCAGTGAGTTGGGCAACCTTATAAAGGTTAATTATATCAGTAAACGTTGAATGTTCTATCACTGTTTTCCATTTACAATTGCTTTGTTCTCTTATTCCATTGTTCTGTATCTCTGCTATTTAGGAGCAGGATACAAATATTCAAGTTTCAAGTTTCAAGTTTTATTGGATTTATATGCCGCCCCTCTCCAAAAACTCGGGGCGACTAACAACAATCATGAACAATATACAATAAAATCCAATATTAAAAGCAAATTAAAACCCCTTAATATATAAAAACCAAACATACATACAAACATACCATGTATACAGTTGTAACGGCCTAGGGGGAGAAAAAAGTCTTAATTCCCCCATGCCTGGTGGCAGAGGTGGGTTTTAAGTAGCTTACGAAAGGCAAGGAGGGTGGGGGCAATTATAATCTCTGGGGGGAGTTGGTTCCAGAGGGCCGGGGCCGCCACAGAGAAGGCTCTTCTCCTGGGTCTCGCCAAGTAAATAAATGAATCTCCTGAAGTTAAAAAAAAAAAAACATACCACAAACTTATCTATACCAATTGTACTACTCTCTTTGTAAATATTGTTAGAATATTCATGAACTGGGGGAGCCATGTTAACAAGGCCAGCCAATGAATAGGCATAGGAACTAAGTCAGCCAATGGGAGCTAACTACTTCTGAGTCTGTGCAGAGAATCGAAACTGAAAACAGAAGCTTAAGGCTGGACATGGTTCAGTTCACTGTGTTCTCTGTCTGCTGTGTACGCTCTGAATTCTGAACTAGAAGCTGCTTGTGTGCTTCTGGAAATTGATTTTGCTGTAACAAACTCTGATAAATATTTCTCAACCTCAGCAACTTTAACACGAGTAGACTTTGATGCCTAGAATTCTCCAGCCAGCCAGAGTGACTGGGGAATTCCGAAATCCATGTATCTTAAAGTTGCTGAAGTTCAGAAACACTGTTCTCTGATACTCAGCACTTGATTTTGAGTTGGGAAAGAAAGTGTTTTTTTTTAAATAAAGAAATAACATTCTTATTTCTTTCAATAGGGACAAATAGGGCAACAAGAGCACACTGATGCATCATCAGCTTGGGTGGACATGTTCATTCTCCACACCAAATTCCAAGATATTTCAGGATTCGTGCAGTTCACCCCAAGCAAACTCATGTGAATAATTATGGGGGGAAAAAACCTTCTTTAACTTTAAGATAAATTTTGTTTTTGAAGGGCTCTGATTGAGCTCCAGTGCTACCTGTGCCTGACTTTAAAAAGCACTTGGATACTAAAAATCGGCAGCTGCTTTGAGATAATCCTTGATCCCAGATTTTTTTTTCACTTTTAAAGCCTATATTTGCACAATGTGCTTAACTAAGTCAGTCAAAGGTTTGACAGTTTGAAGAAAAGCATAACATGCTCGGAATGGTGACTTTCAACCCAATGTGGTATCTTGGGGTTTACTGTGCTGAGCAAAGTGATACTTCAGCGTATTGTGTAAGCCCCAAAAGTAGGTTAATTCAGTAACCAGATTAAGTGTACTGCATTAACTCAGTCAGAAAAGAACATCTAAATATTTAATTTGTCTCTTCCCAGAAGGACAGTTAGTCAGATGAAAAAGAGACCAAACATTAAATTCTATTGGGAATTAGTCATTATTGTCAAAGCCTGGCATATTTTTTTCTGTTAGTAAGGGAAAACCGTGAATAATAAGGACTTATGCTCTTATATTTAGTAGTATACTGTGCAGGAGGTCATGTCCTAGGGGAGGCCTGGTTTATAGAGTTACTATAAGGAAATGAAAAGTATGATGGTGCTACCTAAGCTTACCAAGAACAAGGGGACACAATCTGAAGTTAGTTGGGGGAAAGATCAAGGGCAACATGAGAAAATAGTTTTTTACTGAAAGAGTAGTAGATCCTTGGAACAAACTTCCAGCAGACGTGGTTGGTAAATCCACAGTAACTGAATGTAAACATGCCTGGGATAAACATATATCCATTGTAAGATAAAATACAGGAAATAGTATAAGGGCAGACTAGATGGACCATGAGATCTTTTTCTGCCATCAGTCTTCTATGTTTCTATGTTTCTATGGTTATTTTCTTACAGATGTTTCATTACCCAAAATAGGTAACATCAGTGTTAGCATCAGGGATGATGCTAACACTGATGTTCCAAGAAGATAGCAGTGCCAAGAAGATCCCACAATCAATGGCACCCTGACCCTAAGGGCACAGATAAACCCCCAAGTGTCATCACCAGCTCTCAGAAAATATGCTAATGATCAAATGACTGCAAATAAATACAAAGCTTCCATCCCGCCCATCCTATCAGAACCCATCATTCCATCCCCCCACCATCCAGTCTCAACTGTTAGTAAATATGCTTCTATCCTCTTCATCATCAGAATTGATGAAGGTTCTTGGACGAGAAGCGGCATGTTTTCCTCTTCTTCCCCAAGAAGGAAAATATTTTAGAAAGAGTGCAGAGAAGAACAACAAAGATGATCAGGGGACTGAAGGCTAAAATATCAAAAGAATGGTTGCTGGGACTGAATATATCTAGTCTGATGAAAAGAAGAACCAAGGGTGACATGATAGCAGTGTTCCTGTCCAGAGTTACAAATGTGGAAGGTAGCCAACTAGCCACAGATCAAAAAAATGAAATAACTGAAATCTTCAAAGAAAGGAAACACTGCAACAGGCTTTCTTGTAAGAAATATACTTTACTTTTCTTCTCAGCAAAAAAGTTTCTTTAAATAAACTTTTACTCTATGTCACAAACACTTTAACTATTAACCAATATAACAAACCACCCACAATGCTATCATACAACTATCAAGAAACTACTACTAGTAGTACTAGTACTATTACCACTACCACAACTACCACACCCATGCAAGGGTGTATCTTTCCTTTATATAGTTCCCAACCAATTAGGTTGCAACACAATTAGTAAACCTATGATTACACACTAATTATTGCTTACATCATCCATTACCATGGTTGCAGACCATTTTCTTGCATTGTAGTATGTACTAACTCCTGACAGTTCAAATATCTCAGGGGTTGCTACAAAGAAAAGGGAGACAGCCTATTCTCCAGAGTACCTGAAGGCAGGACGAGAAGCAGTGGAGGGAAACTAATCAAGGAGCGAAGCAGCCTAGAACTAAAGAGAAATTTCCTGACAGTTAGAACAATTAATCAGTAGAACAACTTGCCTCCAGAAGTTGTAAATGCTCCAACACTGGAAGATTTTAAGAAGATGTTGGATAACCATTTGTCTGACGTGGTGTAGGGTAAGTTCCAATTTATTAACAGGGCCATGTTAGCACAACTGGAGGAATCCGAATCTAAAGTTATGAGAGTATCTTCCCCCCCGAGTTAGAGTTCATATCCTTGCATTTCTTCCCACAAGCCAATGATATGAATCATAAATCATCTGCCAGCGTATCCTGAAACTCCCAGCAGCTTCTGGCCAGATGCTGAACAAAGGCTGACCTTGAGAACCTAAAAGGAATGTGTCATGGCATGCAGCCACCCACCCACCCGAAGTTCCCACAGCAAGAAACATTTCAAAAGAACATAGCATAATGTGGCAGGCCGAAACTTCCAAGCATTCTGCCTTCAGGTCCCTTCCAAATTCTATTCTATTCTATTCTATTCTATTCTATTCTATACTGTGTTCAGTTCTGGAGACCTCACCTACAAAAAGATATTGACAAAATTGAACGGGTCCAAAGATGGGCTACAAGAATGGTGGAAGGTCTTAAGCATAAAACGTATCAGGAAAGACTTCATGAACTCAATCTGTATAGTCTGGAGGACAGAAGGAAAAGGGGGGACATGATAGAAACATTTAAATATGTCAAAGGGTTAAATAAGGTTCAGGAGGGAAGTGTTTTTAATAGGAAAGTGAACACAAGAACAAGGGGACACAATCTGAAGTTAATTGGGGGAAAGATCAAAAGCAACGTGAGAAAATATTATTTTACTGAAAGAGTAGTAGATCCTTGGAACAAACTTCCAGCAGACGTGGTTGGTAAATCCACAGTAACTGAATTTAAACATGCCTGGGATAAACATATATCCATTGTAAGATAAAATAGTATAAGGGCAGATTAGATAGACCATGAGGTCTTTTTCTGCCGTCAGTCTTCTATGTTTCTTTCATATTCTATTCTATTCTGCAATAGTGTATTTAAAAAAACCATTTGCTTTTGGAAGAAAAAGTGACCTGGATGACTGACAACCTCCACAGACATCACCAATGATGTTGCCTACTTTAGCAATAAAATGTCTGCAAGAAAATATCCCAGCAC